>NC_027752.1:42546388-42546603 GCF_000695525.1 Brassica oleracea var. oleracea | reverse complement strand
GTGTCCCATGAAATTCGGCGTCCCGAACCCCATCATTTGGAACGGTCTGATCATTTGGTGTGGCCGGCTCACTTGGCTCGATCGTTCTGGTCGGCTCGGCCGGTCCATCAATGTTCTGGACAGTTTCCTTGATGCTCTCGGATCCAGCACCTCTCTTGGACTTCTGAGGCTGTTTATCTTTGGAACCAATAGGTCTACCACGTTTGAGACGTTGT
>NC_027752.1:42494183-42546367 GCF_000695525.1 Brassica oleracea var. oleracea | reverse complement strand
CTATTCTTATTGGTGCATTACAAGCCGGTATGTATGACTTTGTCACTCTATTTGGGTCAGCAAATGAATTTGGCAGTTGATTAGCTAGGTTTTGAAGATGTATAATCTTTTGGACTTCCATATCACATTCTTTAGTCCGAGGATCTTGCCAAGATATTGATGGTCGAGACCATTCTATTTCATTGCTCAACTGGCCGTTATCTCCCCCTAAGGTCAAATATGTGGACTCATCAAACTGTGAGTCTGCGTATCTGGCCTTGGCATAGTATAGACCAGTAGTCATTGCAGGTATGGTTTCTAGGATCTTTATGTTGCCTTTGGTGAACGAAATTATATTAAGGAATTCTTCATTTCCTTCTTCCCATGTTTCAAGATGATTTCAAGATGGAAACCATTTAACCTTATGTCTTTGAAACTCAATAAGCTTCTTTTAGAGCTTGGGGAATACAAGGCATTTTTGATCTCTAGATGAGTGCCATTAGGCATCAGTACATATGTCTGGCTGTGACCTTCAATCAGACCGGCTACACCTGCAATGGTGTGTACGTTTGCACTTTGCATCGTGAGATTTACGAAATATCTTTTGTCTCTAAGTATTGTGTGACTTGTGCCACTATCCAACACGAGTATGCTCATATCATCTTTCATTTCTATAAGTAATAGGATTTCTAATCTTAGAGACTTTATAAAACTTTAAAACTTTCTTTATTAAAGTTTCAGAACACCAACAATAAAATTAAAAACACCAAAGCAATCATAAAGCAATCATAAAGTAATAAAACAAGTCGTATCAAAAATTTTAGTCTTTGAGACAATCAGAAGTCTCAAAATCCATTTGGTCATCTTTAGCAATGTCGGAATCATCATCAGCCTCATATCTGGAATCGTGAACCATGTGAGCCTTCGGGTTCTTATTCTTAAGACTTTCTTGGTAGAGCTCACACAAGTGCTTAGGGGTTCTACAATTCTTGGCCCAATGGTTGTCCATCCCACATCTGTGACAAACGGATTTGGTCGAGTAAGACGGTTTGGATATACCGCCTCGACCTCGGCCCATAACTGCCTCGGCCACGGCCATAGCTGGAACCACGACCTCGGTTATTGTGGTTTCCTTTCCGGCCGGCCAAGTATTTGTCTCGGCTGTTCGAGTAATTGTCACGATCACGGTTTCTGTATCCACCTCGGTCTTTGCCGTGTGATCTCTTATCATTCTGGATATAATTGCACTCGTTGGGATCTTTCTTTTCAACCTCATTGGCCTCTGGTAATGCTGCTGTTCCAACAGGTCTAGCTTCACTGTTCTTCATCAGGAGCTCATTGTTTGCCTCGGCCAGTAGCAGGCACGAGATCAGATCAGTGTATGTGGCGAAGCCTTTCATTTGGTACTGCTGCTGCAGTATTATGTTTGATGAATGAAATGTAGAGAATGTTTTCTCAAGTAACTCATCTTCGGTTACAACTTCACCACAAAATCTCAGCATTGAGACCGTCTTAAATAAGACTGAATTGTACTCATCCACTGACTTATAATCCATGAATCTTAGATTCTTCCAGTCATTTCTAGCCTTTGGGAGTAACACCATTTTCTGGTGATCATATCTATGTTGTAAAGCATCCCAAAGCTCTAGAGGATTTCCATCGTAATGTACTGATCTTTTAGACCTTCAATGAGATGATGGCATATAATACTTATAGCCCTGTACCGATTCTTACCGGTCTCATTGTTACCCTTGATGATTGTATCACCAAGTCCCTTTGACCTTAGACTGATCTTTGTATTTAGCGCTCACTGCAAGTAGTTATCTCCGGAGAGATTAAGGGTTGCATAGTCTCTGTTTGAGATTTTCGACATCTGAATCACATTATCATTCACAATTTAGGTTCATAATGTGATCATGTGGCCGCAGGGTAATTACCAAGCTCGGCCACAAACCTGTCTTACGCATTTATGAAAATCAAGCAATCTAATTGACCATGGTGCTAATCAATCATCAAGCCACACGGTCATGTAGTTATACTAATGCAAACGGTTTCAACTTTTTATAAACTATATGCTGGTCGATCCTTTTAAAACAGTATGAATGCAATCCATATTCAGATTCATATGTCAATGCAAGCAACCTTATCTAATTCTAGGGTTTTGATTAAACACTAGTAGAAGTCGATTTTAAGATCAAGGTTTCAAGGCCTTTAGGATTTAAGTTCTAGATAGATTACTTTAATCAATTTAACAATCCTAAACCTCAGATTTCTCAAATCAATCAATCAAGCAAGAACAAATAAAAATCCAATTCAAGCTTTAGGTTTAGGGTTTTCGATTCCAAAATTAGGGTTTCTTAAATTCAGATCAGAAACGAATAATCAATCAATTATGTTCTAATGGAATCGATTCTGGTTACTAGTTATAAGATTTGTATATTTTAATTATGTAATTTCTAGGGTTTCATCAAGAACAAAGTTTCCATAATAATGGATTTGGGTTTTGATCTTTCTAGGTTCTCAGATCTAGTTATACCTTTGCTTTGTAGAGGTTTAGAACCGGACCACCAAAGAAAAGGGCGAGAACGGACGGAGCTTCAAGACGGGAAGATCGGACGCTTGCAGGCTCCTATCGGGTCGCGGAACCGGGATGGTCGCGAGCTGTCGGCTTGTCTCGGGTGCAAGGTCTCTTGGACGCGGGCCGTGTGCTAATCGGGTTTCGTCTGAGTTGGAGCATGAGCTGGAGACGTCGAATCCGAACGGACAGAGGACGTCTAGGGGTTTAGATGGATCGTCTGAGTTTAGAACAAACGAAGAACGTTCTTAGGGTTTTAGAGTCGCCGGTTTTAAGCTTTTAGGTTTCGATTTTGGTCTCAGGGTTTTGGAGGCTATCGTGCTGATAACGTAGTGTAAAAGAATGGAGAAACTGTGTGTTTATTTCTGAATAATAAGTTCTCTTTATATAAGGGTTACAAGGAAGAGAAAAATGGAAAGAGTACAAAACCTAATCCAAAAGGAAATATGAAAACTAAAGATAACAAGAAAAGGAAAACATCCTAATCCTAAGTCGGTCTAAACCGACCGACTCTCTCTCCTCTTGGTCGTGGCCGCGGCTGGATCTGGTCGTGGCTGATGGGTCTCTTTCTTCTAGTCTTGGTTAATAGCAATCCACTCCATGATTATAAATATTTAATGAAGTCTGTGTGTGTGACCTTGGTGCGCATGAAGAGAGGAATTTTTGGTGGCCTCACGGAGGACACATTGACGGCAGATGTTCTATGCCACAGTTGACCTCTTTTCTTGATTGCTAGAGGAATGAAAAAATTATGATTTCATTATTCCACTGAATATGTCACGTAAATTACTATACTTTTCTAATTAGTATTGTATATAAACAATATTTATACTACTATTTTAAGTGTTAGCGACATAATATATAAGTAACACCAACGCGTGAAGACCCTCATCAAATTTGGAAAACCAATAAAAATGAAACACATGAACTCTATCAAAATATGACAGTGTTTGTTTACATTTTCAACTACTTCAATGTATTCAACTCGTTTGAATTTACATATAGGCCATGTTCGTTTGGTCAGTCAACTGATCCATCTGGGTAAAGGTGAATTTTGGTGTTCGTTTAGTGTGAATTATCGGTACATCCAGATGGATCAGCTGGGGGAGTTTCGAAAACTCAGCTGAACTTTAAAAAAAAACCTGGCTGAGTCTTCACCATGCATCCAGCTGCAGCTGATTCAGTCAAAAATGGTTAATGACAAAAATGACCCTGCTACACATAATCCTAAAACTTTTGTGCCTCACTCTCATCTCTCACGTAACTCTCTCTTGCGGCCAATCTTCTTCTCCCCCGACCTCTCTCCGGCGAACTCTCCGATCTCCTCATGGCGACCTCTCCGATCTCTCTCTCCGGTGACCTCTCTCTCCGGTGAACTCTCTCTCAAGCTATCTCTCTCAGGCGCTCTTTCTCTCTCTCTCCCTCTCCGGCTCTCTCTTTCTCAGTCTCTCTCTCCGGATCTCTCTCTCTCTCAGGGGCTCTCTCTCTCCGGCTCTCTCTCTCTCTCTCTCTCCGGCTCTCTCTCTCTCAGGCGCTCTCTCTCTCTATCTCAGGTGCTCTCTCTCTCTCAGTCTCTCTCTCTCTCAGGCGCTCTCTCTCTCTCTGGCTCTCTCTCTCTCAGGCGCTTTCTCTCTCTCTCAGGCTCTCTCTCTCTCAGGCTCCGGCGACCTCTCTCTCTCAGTCTCTCTTTACGACTCTCTCTCTCTCTCAGGCGCGCTTTCTCTCCGGCTCTCTCGCTCTCTCTGTCAGGCGCTCTCTCTCTCTCCGGCAACCTCTCTATCAGGCTCTCTCTCTCTCTCAGGTAAGAGTTTCTAGGATCTCTGTAACCTATATCCTATAAGTTATGTTGTGGGTTTTGTTTGTTATGATGTTAGTTGTGTTCATGTGATACTTTTGCAATGTGTATGCTGTTAGCTGTGTTCATGGGTTTATGTTTACAAATTTGGAAAACCAATAAAAATGAAACACATGAACTCTATCAAAATATGACAGTGTTTGTTTACATTTTCAACTACTTCAATGTATTCAACTCGTTTGAATTTACATATATTCTCTAAGGAAAAAAACACCCCACACTACAGTGTATTAAACTCTTAATAAATTCAACACTCTCCTTTGATGATGGTCTAACATGATGCCCCTGCAACTGCAACGTCTTGATTCGCTGAACGATATTACCGAAACTCCCCTATAAACTTTCCATTTTAGCATCAGATCCCAAAACACAAAAGGGTATTATCGTCTCGTAAAGATTTCTATTTCGCGCCAGTTTTGCTTGTCTAGGAAAATTAGCAGCGTTACTCTGTTTCACTCTACTATCTTCCTTTTTCAAAGTCCTCTTCAACTTTCTCAGACAACATTGAAAGAACCCTAAAGCTTTAGTTAGCTTTAACATTCAATCTCTCTCTTGAATTTTTTTTCCTGATCTTCATGCATTTCTGAGCTGAAATCTGCAGGAAGTGTTGTCTCTGACGATTCTGGATCTGCTTTCTTCTCTTCTCTTCTCTCTTAGGATCGTTCGGTTTAGGTAAGGAGTCGTGATCTATCAGATCTTCCATGAACTTTCGATTTGTTTGTTTACTGAGTGTTTCTCGTCTTATGTGTGTATGAGATCCTTTGATCTTTGCTTAAGTTAGTAGTAGATCAATGGCGGATCTAGAAAATATTTTGAATTGGAAACCTTATCATAAAATTTGAATTAGTTCAGAGACTTTTTCATGATAATGTCTATAATTGTAAATAGATGTGAAAAGTTTGATTTTATTTAAATAAATCAAAATAATTATCCTAATTCTTTTTGATGGAATTTAAGCTAAATACTTTTAAAGAAATTCAAGATTTTGAACTAATTATTTAAAGAAAATTAAACTTAATCCGGGATACGTGACCATGTTCATGGTAACATCATACTTGTGTTAAACCATTCAGAAAAGACTTTTTTCTTTAAGCTAAAACACTTTTGATTTTCTCTCTGTTTCAGGTGAGAAGCAATGGGTGCAGGGAGGAAGACAGAGACCTATAAGCAAGAGGATGTCCAAAATCTATATGGAACTATGTCTGTAAGGAAGCTTCAGAAAGGAGATCTCTGCGGTGTTATATTTGGATGCAAGTTCAGCACTATCAAAGAGTGTCACGCTAAGAACTTGTTTGGTTAGTTTCTCTTTAGCAAAATCTTTAATCTTTTGTAACGACCATGTTTTGATAATTAATTTTTGTTTTGTGATCAGGCTTACCAGGCCCTCACATGGCTTACATCAAGAACATTGAACCTGGTCTGACGCTGTTCTTGTTCAACTACAGTGATAGAACACTTCACGGCGTCTTTGAAGCCGCGAGTGAAGGAAAGCTGAACATTGATCCCAAAGCTTGGTCTCATAATGGTACAGATCCAAGTCCGTACCCTGCTCAGGTAAAGGTACGTGTCCGAGTGAAGTGTGAGCCGTTGTCTGAAGAAACGTTTGGACCAGTAATTGCTGATAATTACAAGGATGAGAAGATCTTTTGGTTTGAACTTGACCGAGTTCAGACAAACAAGCTGCTACGTTTGTTTAAACCATCACCATATGTAAGGGCACCACCATCAACATCCAAACATGTTGTTGCATCACCATCATCATCATCCAGAAACGCTATTCCGGCTTCTTCTCTTGTGGAGATAGGTGACTCAGGAGGAGCGCCACGTGTTGATAAGTGGAGCAGTCTTTTTAAACAAGACTCAAAAGATGGAAAAACTAAAGAATGTGAAGTAGCTCAAAAACATGTGTCACAATCTGGTCCAACTTACTCATCGGTTCTCAGAAATGCGAACAGTGAATCTTCAGCTAGACGTGAAGCTCCATCACAAGCAAGTAAAGGAGTTTTGTCCTCACGCCAAGATGTCATAGTCAACACTTGCGAACAACAAAGTTTCCAACCACCGCAAAATGGGACTTCTGCTAAGGCTAAGAATATAATAGGACCTAGCACGGGAACTTCTGCCGAGGGTGCATATTCAGAGATTGACTGGGATGCTGCATCAAATTTTCATGCCCATCTGAAAGGACTCAACATGATTTTGGAGGATACTAGGGATAAGGATGGTTACAAGAGTTTTGACAAGGGTAACAACACAGGATTTGCTTCTTCTTCTTCAATGATGCAAAATGATTGGGAAGATGAGAGGGTGTCTTGGGAATATGAGGAAGAGAATAATATAGATAAATCATCGTGTGGGTCCTCGTACGTTACCGCCATGTCAGGGGACGCATTTGAAGACAATGGAGAGGAGAAAGAGAAGCTTTGTATGGATGTCTTGAGTGAGGTAATTAGTTGACTCTTGCTTAAGGTTATTTCATAAAATTTGGAGGCTTATAAATAGGGATCTTAATATGGGTTCAACCTAACAGGGTTACCCCTAACCCTGCAAACCCATTTGTAACCCTAACCCTCATTTTTTAAATAGGGTTTAAACAGGGTTGGCCCTAATAGGACCAGGGTTTAAATTCTAACCCTTTTATTTTGATTCACACAACTATTATACAATATTTAATAATGTTTTTTACCAAAAGAAACTTAGAGTCGAGTTTTCTCGCCTAAAACTAAACAACGAAATTTTCCGTCGAAACCGCAAAATCGAGTTTTCAACTAAAACAACAAAATCGAGTTTTCCCTCTAAAAACGCAAAATCGAGTTTTTCGTCAAAACTTCAAAATCGAGTTTTTCCGCCAAAAAATCAAAATCGATTTTGCGGTTTCGGCGGAAAAACTCGATTTTGCGGTTTTGGCGGAAAAACTCAATTTTGCGGTTTCGGCGGGAAAACTCGATTTGCCGGTTTCGGCGGGAGAACTCGTTTTGGCGGGAAAACTCGATTTTGCGGTTTTGGCGGGAAAACTCGATTTTACGGTTTTGAGGGGGAAAACTAGATTTTGCGGTTTCGGCGGAAAAGTTGATTTTGCTGTTTTGGCGGGAAAACGCGATTTTACAGTTTTGGTGGAAAAACTCGATTTGCCGGTTTTGACAGGAAAACTCGATTTTACGGTTTTTGCGGGAAAACTCGATTTTGCGGTTTCGACGGGAAAACTTGATTTTGTGGTTTTGGTGGAAAAACTCAAATTAGGTTTTGGCGGAAAAAACACAATTTTTGTTTTTTGACGGAAAAACTTTATTCTTAGTTGTGGAGCAAAAACTCGATTTTGCGATTTTGGGAGGAAAACTTTTGATTTGATGCTCAACAAATTGGCGGAAAGAATCATATCATATCTTAATTTTTCTAGTTTTATCTTTAAAATTTAAGAACAAAAATAAATGAAATATTTTTTTCAATTAAATGAGTTAACCCTGGTATCAGCCCTAACCCTTGATTATAATAGGGTTAAAATAGGGCTGGGTTAATATAGGGCTGGGTTTATAATAAACAAAAGAGGGTTGAGCCCTGACCCTGTAGTTAACATCCCTACTTATAAACAATTTAGTAAAAGTTTATATAGTTTTTTTTTTTTAACAAATTGAAGACTTATACACTGATGATTTACTAGCCTACGCTGAAGACCGGCTCTCACTATTGAAAATATTTATGAACTATATTTCTTTTTAGATATGGGCGGAAGTGAAAGAGATGAAGCAAACTCAGATGAAACAAGCTGAGTATATGATCTCGTTGCAGATGGATCAGGTAAAAAAAAATACAACTTTGTAAAACTTGTAAATTGTCACTTTCTTTTGTTTCAGGAGCTTCAAATACTAGTCTTTTTGTGTGTGTTTTTCTTGCAGCTTGAGTCAAGAAAAGAGATACTTCGACTGAAAGGGCTATATGGAAGTTCTTAAGCAACTAAGCAAGCAAGTGGTAACAACGAGCAGAGAACAAAATTCATGGAGTTTGCAATTCACTCTACCTACCTACCTTCCTCCTCTTTCTGATAAAACTGAAGGAAAAAAGAAGTTTGAATAATGTTTTCGTGTGTTCGAAGCTTGTCATTGAATATCTCTTGTTGTGTATTGTATCCTTTTGACTTGGTGTGCTTTCAGTTTCAACTTTCAAGTAATGTTCTTCGAAAAGCTATAATTAGGGAGCAAAATGTTCGAGTCAGGGCTTCTTAAACGGCGCGACTTAACGGCTGTAATAGTTCGACTTAAACCTTTTCTAATAGCTGGGAGCTGGTTTAACCAAATCGACCGGTTCCATTACTGAGTCGATAATAGATTGATATAGATTCATATATATGGAGCCGTTTATGGCTAAAAGTCCAACAAGCTTTTTATAAGTACGCAGGCAATTACGTGGATGCTTGTCAGAGTTCCTGGCCGTGACAACAAAATTAAAGAGAGACACGTGACGGACATGCAGAGCTGCAACTTTGACCAGATTACGGCTGATTGATATCTTTACATTCTAATGCTATTATATGCGTAGAAAGCGTTTTCCTAAAAAAAAGTGCAGCACACACGATATGATCAATATTCAATTCACATAAAATTTTGTGATCAAAACCAAATACTATAATATCATTGTCAAAAACTAATTGAATTAAATATGTCTCTTGTGTCTGTGTGTCTGTGTGTGTGGGCCTGGGGGGAGGGAGGGTTATCCACTATGCTAAGGATTCAATTGCTTACCCGTATGGAGAGCGTGTTTTGTGGTGAGGATTACGACACGTGTCGACATATGAGACATATTGACTAGTCTCGCATTATCCAGAGAAGGTCTATAAATACCCTCGACCCCGTTGTCGAATAGAACTTTAAATCTGAAAGAGAAAAAGAGTAGAACGAACGCGAAGAAGATAATACAAAGTAAGTACAAATCGATCGTCACACGCGAACAACATCACCGAAAAGGAAAAGCGGGTGTTGACCATTGAAGAAGAGATTCGACTCGAACTTTGAAGTTATCAATCCCAATAAGTACGTCGAAATTTTCGATTCAGTCTTCTAGGGTTTATGTCTATTATGTTACTCGCTTTCTTTTAACTAGCTTGATCACCACGATTAGGTGTAAAAAAAGAAAATTGGAAATTCAGTTTCGACTTTTCCTCCTTTTTTTTCTATAAATAAAAGACAAAACAAACTTGGTGGCCAAGGAAAAAACATACTTGGTGGCCAAGGAAAAAACATACTTGGTGGCTAAGTAGTTTAGTTTCCGTGTCTTTAATATATTATAACTCGTTCTCCTGTTTTCTAGAATCCTTGAGAGAGTTTTCTGAGCCCTAAGCTTTTTTTTTTTGGTTTCTTGTAGATTATTTGATTCGCTTCTAAGAAGAAGAAGGAGAAGAAGAGATGGCTGTTTATGACCAAACAGGAACCCACACAATAACAATATCAAGGAAGAGGAAATCAAGGGCTAGAGCAGACGGTACAACAGTAGCCGATAGACTAAAAAAGTGGAAAGAGTACAACGACTCTGTTAACGCTTCCTCTACAAAACAAGGAGAGAAACCGAAACGGAAAGCTCCTGCCAAAGGGTCTAAGAAAGGCTGTATGAAAGGCAAAGGTGGACCAGAGAACTCCCACTCTAGCTTCAGAGGAGTTAGGCAAAGGGTTTGGGGTAAATGGGTTGCAGAGATCCGTGAGCCTAATAAAGTAAGCAGGCTTTGGCTCGGCACTTTCCCTACCGCGGAAGAAGCTGCTTCTGCTTATGATGAAGCTGCTATGGCTATGTACGGTCCCTTGGCTAGGCTTAACTTTCCTCAGCAGTGTCTTGGCTCTGAGTTTACAAGTACGTCAAGTCAGAGTGAGGTGTGTAGGGATGAGGATAAGGCTGTTCTTGATGTGAAGCAAGAGGATGTTGATTGTAAAACTAGACCAGTTAGTGAGATTAAAGATGTCAAGGAAGTATGTGGTGGGGATGAACATGGACATGCCTATACAAGGCTGAATGAGTTTGATGAGGAGTATTGGAGCAGACTATCAAATGGATTAGAGAAACCAAAGGAGGAGGAAGAAGTGATACAGCCGCAGCAGGAGTTAGATATGCTTACTGTTGCGGATTATGGTTGGCCTAGTGATATGCAAAACGAGCAGGGTTTTTGGGATCCGGATGATTCTTTTGATCTTGATGAACTCCTTCGTGATATTGATGTAGGCCTGTTAACCGGCAATGATCCCTGCCAAAACCAAAGCCAGGTACACACTGGTGGTTATGATTCACATCCTCTTCAGATGGAGCCACAAGATAATCATGAGTTCTTTAACTTGAGTTCTCTGGATCCTTGAGAGCCTTGAGGGGATGAATAGTCTACAAGACTTGCAGTAGAAGTTGCGTATTTGATCATATAGTAGCAGCAAGAAATGGGTGTTAGTTATTTGATTTCACAATGAAAAATATCAATGTTCAAGAAGTAGCTAGAAGCTTGAAGCTTTATAAAACTAGCGACTAGATTATTTGGGGTTAACAGAATTACTGGCTACTCGGATTGTATACAAAAAATCACAAATCTTAAGAAAAGAAAAAAGAATCAAGGATAAAATAACTTAGCAAAGAGAAGCTCATTCCAAGTATCTTGAAGACCAGGCAAGCACCAGTGTATACAATCCGAGTAGCTAACCGGATTAGCTAGCTGCTCTTTCGTCAACGGGCTCCACTGCTTCTTGTATATCGACGTGTGCGCGTCTTTCCTATACCCTGAGAGCTGCGTAATGTTCAGCACCGTCACCGGAAAGTCCTTTCTCCCGTCTAGCTCCTCTCCGATCACTTTCATCAACGTTTTGCTGCAGTCCGATGGCCAATGGTCCATGTCTTGGATCGGTGTCGTTTGGTTGTAACAGTTTTGCCCTCGCTCCCCTCCCCAGTCCTCGCTCCTGATCATAGAGGATCAAAAAGATGTTCTTGCAACTTAAACTAAGCTAACTCATAGTTTCTAGATAAGTGTTACTGACTTGTAATGAGTAGGGGACATGGTAGCGAAGAAGACTCTCGTCTTCAACGGATCCATATTCTTCTTCACCCATTTAACCATAGTCTTGAGCGCCATACGGTAAGCATCCTCGCTCTCCATCTCAACGATCCTCTTCTTCTCATCCTTGAACGAACCTTCCCTTCAAATAACAAATCCAATAAACAATCAAAATCACTAGTAGTATTCGAAAAATTAATAAACTTCATTGATTTGTATTTAGTACAGTACATACAAGATCTTCATCTTGAAACCAGTCCTCCACCACAAGTAAGTGTTGAACACAACCACGTCAGCGCCACGCCAGTGCCTACCGTGAATGTTGATAGAGCCCTTCCTCACGATCCGATCCGAGACTCTATGAACGGTAGCGTTATCTGAATTCGATTCGAGAAGAAACGGTGCCCAATAGAACTCAATCGTTGCATTGTAATCCTACATTAAAAAAAAAAGGAACCGATCTCGAATAAGAATCTATTTTTTCATCAATAATTTAGATTGAAATAGAGTAACTCTATTATAGCGTAACTTTTGTTCAAATGGTATTAGTCGATAACAAAGTTACTCTATTTTGGCTTAAATTATAGAGTCCGAGATGGTCTTAGCAAGAGCGTTTGTTTCTTCAATGGCTTTCAACGAGATACCTTGAGAGAGAAGACGGTGAGGGAACCAAAGGTATCCATGGATTTGGAACGATCCGGGATCTGAGAATGGAGAAGGCAGACGAGAGAGACGTACATCCCTCTGTTCAAGGAGTCTCCGACGAACATCATCTTCTTCCCTCTTAGACTCTCGAGCATCATCTTCGCATCGAACCTAACGCAATCAAACAACAACAGAGCAAAACCGGATCTGAAGATCGATCACTATAAATTGAATCTAAAATTTGGAAACTAACGAGGGGAGCGAGCAGGAGTCAGGCTGCCATCTCCACGAATCGTAGTCTCTATCGAGACGGCCATGCGCGCGGCACGTGAGCTGCGGCTGGATGTACGGACACTCCGATTCTTTGTATAACGGCCGCGTTGACTTGTCTTTGACCCAATCGCCTCTGTACACGTCGCATCCCTCCGGCGTCTTCCCCACCGCAAAAGCCGGAGGTGGAGGAGGAGGAGGAGGAGGGTCGTTCGCTTGGTGGAGGATCGTCGTAGTCGTCGGGGAGTGAAGGGAACGACGAGAGAAGTAGAGGAAATCGTGGCAGTAGATGAAGGCGGCGAGGAGGATGAAAGCGAGGACGGTGTAGAAGAAGTGAGTGAGACGGCGTTTCTTACGGAGAGACGAAGAAGACGGTGACAGTAACGACGGCGATGTTCCCATTATTTCTTTCTTTCTAATAATGTTTTTGTTTTTCATCTTTTCATTATGTCTTCTTCTTCGCTTTTTAATTGTATTTTTGTATTAATTTTGCAATGAAAAGTTTTTCTTCTTTTTGGGTAACTTTTTGAAATGAAAAGTTTTTGTTTCGTTAAAGATGAAATCTGGAGTTATACTTTATATTCATGTTTTTTCAGCTAGCTTTTCTGTTTAATCAGTTTTTTTTTTAATCAAGTGTGCCATTTGCACGATCTTAAACCAAACCCATGTGGTTTACCATGAGTTGTCACGACTACTGTGTTTATATTTAATTCGAACTACAAACAAAAAGTTTATAGGAGTATTATAATGGGGAACTTTTTTGAATCTGGACATTTTCATGATTCTTATGTTAATCTGCCGATCTGAATTGTGTGAGTGTGTGACTATAGTGAATGATAGCATCTCTGCATCTGAGACATACTACTAGTCAAGTGGGATGAAGAAAAGGGCATTTCTAAAATTTAACATGTTTACCTTGAATGTATATATAGATAATTTTACCAAAATAAAATAAAATATAGATAAATGAACATAATGGAATATTCAAGTGGGATGAAGAAAAGGGCATTTCTAAAATTTAACATGTTTACCTTGAATGTATATATAGATAATTTTACCAAAATAAAATAAAATATAGATAAATGAACATAATTGAATATTCATGAACTATATAGGGAAGGTTTGCATTTTTTTTTTTTTTTTTTTGATAAGTGGAGGTTTCAGGTTTGTCATTTGGTTTAATCAACTTCAGTCTCAGTTTCATTTATATGACTTGCCTGTGATATGATTGAACGTAAAAGGAGTCAGCTAGGTGGTTTAAGGAGAAAGCTGGATGATTCTCCTAAGTCCTAACCTTCCTGTGGAATTAGAAGGTCTCTCGTTAAAGGGTTTGTGGTAGGTTGTTTGACGCCAAAACCTGAAACTGTGAAACGATAAACATTGTATAAATTGTGATCATCAATCGACATTTTTTCAAACCTCTGTGTCACGGGGTTTTCTTATCATATTCTTATACGTTAGATAATTTACACGAAGCCATAATGCAGGCACAAGCCTAATTTAGAGACACCACGCGTCTGCCACAAGCCAAGTCTTCTCTTTCCACGTGTCATACTAACATAAACTCACGTCACCCCCTCCCTACGGCATCGCCATCTCTTAAAACCCCTCTCTCAGTACCGTTTTGGTAGCTCCGACGTTTTACATATATCTTTCCATCTTTCGTTCATCTCTGTCTAGATCTTATAGTTAAGAAACCATGTTGCTTAAGGCTTCTCCCGCGTTTTCTATCTTGAACTCCGGTGTCGGAGATCTCTTTCCACCGTCGAACGTTCTGTTTCCTTCCACCGCGTGCCGTGGATCAAGGTTGTCTGTTCGGGCGGCGAAAGGAACGAGCACAAAGTCGTTAACCGGAGTTGTGTTCGAGCCTTTTGAGGAAGTGAAGAAAGACATGGATCTGCTTGTTCCCACCACACCTCTGGCTTCCCTCGCACGCCACAAGTTCTCGGACGAGTCTGAATCTGCGGTTAACGAACAGATCAAGTAACTTCCCTTGTTCAGTTTTTGTCTAAATTAATATTTATCAAACTCTTAAGAATGATCTCTTATCATGGTGTGTTTGGGTTAGTACGTGATGATGAGTGTCTGAATCTTAAAATATCTTATTTATGGACATAGTGTGGAGTACAATGTCTCCTACATCTATCATGCCTTGTATGCCTACTTTGACCGAGATAATGTTGGCTTGAAAGGTTTCGCTAAGTGAGTTTCTTTAATCTTAAGAACTATATTTGAATTTTGGGTTAATTTCTATGGGATGATCACCTTTCTGTTGTTGTTGGTTTCTCTGATAGTTTCTTCAAAGATTCGTCTATTGAAGAACGGGGTCACGCTGAGAAGTTTATGGAGTACCAGGTATAATTTTCAAAATTTATCAGTTTAACTATATGGCCCTTTATAGGTGTTTGTAGTGTTTGATGGATTTGGTGTTCAGAACAAGCGTGGTGGGAGAGTGAAGCTGCAGTCTATTCTGATGCCATTCTCTGAGTTTGATCACGAGGAGAAAGGTGATGCATTATATGGTAAGTTGTAGCTGTAGTTTTGATAATCTTTAAGTAATAAACATCTTAGTAAGCCTTGTGTGTATATACATCTATGTACTTGTTGATTCTGACTTTTTTTTAATTAATTAGCTATGGAGCTTGCACTATCTCTGGAGAAACTTACAAATGAAAAGCTTCTCAAGTTGCAAAGTGTAAGTTTTTTTTCATTTTTCCATCAATTGTATGGTTATTAAGTACTATCTGTTATAGCCTTGAGACAAAAGAAAAGAAAAGAATGTGAATTAACCTCTCTTGTGTCTGAT
This sequence comes from Brassica oleracea var. oleracea, assembly GCF_000695525.1. Taxonomy (NCBI): domain Eukaryota; kingdom Viridiplantae; phylum Streptophyta; class Magnoliopsida; order Brassicales; family Brassicaceae; genus Brassica; species Brassica oleracea. The sequence goes on along the minus strand of NC_027752.1, from coordinate 42,531,225 downwards.
CCTACAGGTGGGTGTGAAAAACAACGATGTTCAGCTGGTTGATTTTGTCGAATCTGAGTTTCTAGGAGAGCAGGTAGATTTTTTTAAAAAAAACACGAGTCTGTACATTCATCGTTACTTCGAAAGTACGTACGTGATCGTCTCATAAAACGTAAAAAACAGGTCGAAGCTATCAAGAAAATCTCAGAGTACGTTGCCCAGCTAAGAAGAATTGGAAAGGGTCATGGTAAGTCCCTTAAAGCCCCTCCAAGATCCATCTTTAAAATTTTTTTTGACAAAACCATCTTTAAAAAAATTGCAATTGCACTTTCTTCTTGGGTGAGTCAGTGATTAAATAATTGGTGCAGGGGTGTGGCATTTTGACCAAATGCTTCTGGATGAGCAAGTGCTTCTGCATGCGGGTTAAGGAAGGAGAGTTCCATGCAGCTCTTGATGTGTTCTGATTTGGTGATAATGTTTTCCTTGTGCTATACGGCACTGTTCTATCTTTTTATAACGAGGTCTTTATGGATAATACTAGTAGTTTTTCTTTCTTTCTTTCTTTCTTTCTTTCTTTTCTATGTTTTGTTTAAAAAAACGTGAGTGTTGTTAAATGTAAGTAGTTGTCTGAGAATAAATGCAAGTCCGTAGTAGTAGTTTGAGATTAAATGTAAAACTCCACTGCTTTAATGTGACTGTCGCAATAGGTAATTACAACTTTTGTATCCTGAAACGGCGTGGCATTAGAACAAGTGAACATTGATTCTTGATTCTTGAAAACATTACCTAGTGGCTTTGGAACTCTTTAAATTCTAAAACAGAGCTTAAATGGAGAACAAGAAACGTCACCTAAGTTAAAACAAAAAGTCTTCCTCAATGGCAAATGCTTCAGCTTCCTCACCTATCAATCCACATTTTTTCAGCCTCTTCTTCCTGGGTTTCAAAGCCACCTTGTAATCTCTTTCTCTCTCTTTATATATCTGAACGTGGACGAGTCTGTTTGTTTGATGTTTCTATGAGTCTTCGTTGCAGAACATTTCTATGACGTTCTACTCAAAGCACATAAAGGGAACAACCAACGAGGGCAATGCCAATGCGGTGGTAAAGCTGAGATCGGACGCTTCTGATTTAACCTGGGAAGTTAAGATGGACGGTCGGAGACTCACCCAAGGCTGGCAAGAGTTCACCACCAGTCATGATCTCCGGGTCGGTGACATAGTCATCTTTAGACATGATGGAGATTTGTTGTTCCATGTCACAACTTTTGGGCCCAGTTGCTGTGAGATACAATACGATGACGATGTCTTTCAAATATCCTCTGGTACGAGATCTCAAACACTTTGAAACTTGGTTGACTCTTAAGATTCTGTTTATATTCTCATTTCAATGCTGAAACAGATTCAGATTCAGATTCAGAGATGAATCAAGAAACAAGAGAAGCAGTCTCTCCATCAGATAAATCTTGTTTTGTAGCTCGTGTCACCCCAGCTAATCTAAGAAAAAATACACTGGTGAATTTTTCTCTTCTGCATTTGATGTACTTCTCCATAAAACCATAAAGCCAAGGGCATCGCTAAGTTTTAGAAGAAAAACTAGAGATTATAGTTTTTATTCTAATGTGTTTTTCTATAACAAAGATTTACTATATATTCCACCGCAAATAGAGAAATATAAGTATATTCTTTGCGTTTCAAAATGAAGTTTTAGAGTTTTCACGCATATTAAGAAAATATGTTAAATTATGATTAAAAATGCATTGTCTTTTGTAATTAGTTATTTTTTACAAGTTTTAGCTAATCAAAATTCAGTAAACACAATTAATGTCTTTGAACTTTACAATTTATCATTATTACATGCATTGAAAATGTAAAAAATAGTTTAATAACAAAGGCGATTTTGGCGACACGAAAGGCGATCGAAAAATCAACATTCCGCTGGCTTCTCCGGCAGCTGGGATGGATCTACCGGAGGCTCAGGGGGATCCGCCACCTCTGATTCCGATGGTGAAGCAACCCTGGGTGAAAGTGGCACAAAAGAAGTAGAATCTCAAAAAGTACGAGTTTGACATTGTGATCGAGGATGGAAAGAGATCGGTAGAAGTACCCTCTGAGATTATCGAAAAAGCCATTCCGTTATGGGATGATTTTGTTATTGCAAGATTTTTGGAGGAGGCACCGCATGTTGCAAATGTTCATATGATTGTTAATAAGATATGGGCATTTGGGGATAAATCACAGAAGCTTGATGTGATTGAGGTTGATTCTATGACTATGAGGATAAGCGTTACAAATGAAGTGGTGAGAAGCAAGTTATCAGAAGAGGGATGTGGAACATAGCGGGAGTACCCATGGTGGTCTCGAAATGGTCCCCTAAAGAAGATGAAATGAAGGTGAAATTGATTCCACTATGGGTTCATTTGAAAGGAGTTCCGTTGAGTATGTATTCGTGGGAGGGATTGAGCTTTATAACAAGTGCAGCAGGGGTCCCAGATCATCTATATCCTGAGACTCTTGCTTGTACTAACTTTGAAGAAGCAAAAGTATTTGTGAAGGCTGATCTATCAAAGGAGCTACCGAGGTTGATAGATTTTAATATTCAGGGAGAAGAAATAACAGTGGAATTTAGCTACCCATGGCTTCCACCGAAATGTGCAGCTTGTGGGAAAACGGGTCATTATTGTAGATTCTAAAATCTACACTAAGTATTTAATAGTGATCGGGAGTTAAATAACGTGGGCAACGATATCCTCAGAACACAACGATGTAATCAGGTATGAGTCGACAAAAATGGACTCTATTCGTATGCCGAATAGCATATATATATTGGGAAAAGGAAGATCGTGACTGAACTAGGGATCGAGCTGCCTACGTACCCGTCAAGGGATCAAGTCATAACGTAGTTCGATTATAATCATCTCGAATGAGATGTCGGTTTCTTCGGTCTTGGGTGAGACCTCGGCTTCGTCGGTCTCGAGCTCGATGTCTGCTTCGAGATCTCTTGTCTTGAATAATCAGTAGTTAGTGTACGATTAATAGGTTCTCGAACTGCATATGATCTCTTTTGATCGATCTTGTCGTATGAAAATAAGGCCGTGTTATTAACACGGTATGAGGGTCGCTGTATATCGTCATGGATTCTTGTCTTTAACAATTACAAAGCCGTGTTTCCGTCGTGAGATGATTATTGGGAATATCATCTCTCTCGTTCTTCTTCAATCCTCTCAAAATGGATGACTTGTTTAATCATTAAATAGATACAACGATTCCATCATGTGTCGGTGGAGGTGGATGGCGATCTCGCCGAGACCGAAGTCTCTTCCATGTTCGTGGATCTTTACTCTTTTTTTATAAGCCTTTTGTCTTGTCCATCTCCAAAAGAAGCCCTCTCCTTTACAATAGTAACAACTTGTCTTTTATAAGAGCGATTAGCCTCAGTCAAGTTCGTAAGTTAGTTGCACGTGTTCCTTAATATTTGATCAAATCTTTGACCTCTTATGTGAGTCCGAGATATGGGGAGCTCGCTAACTAACTTTTGACGTCGTCTTTTGACGTTATTAATCACATGAAACTTGGTGCCGAATTCTGGTCCAACAATTATGATCTGACATGTTTTGTGAAGAAGAAAGAGGAAGAAACTGCGAAACAAAAGACACCAGAGAAGAAGGTTGAAGGAAATCAACAGGAGGAAAAGATAGAAACAAGAGAGAAAGGATTGGAGGAGAAAGCAACGGAAATAGAGACAGAAATGGAAGAAGGGCAAATTAATGAAGGATGGAAAAATGTGTCTGGTGGGAAGGCAAGTAGAAGTCCGAGAATGCAGGAGTTAAAATATGGTCAGGTGAAAATTGCTACTCCATCAATGTTCGAGGCTTTAAGTAATATAGGAGAAAATGGAGAGGAAATAGAAGAAGACAAGGAGAAAGTGGAGGATTGGGAGAAGGAGATGGTTGATAGTGAGGAATCTGGAAAAGAAGAGGAGAAAGATAATATGGAGGATATGAGAAAATATGGAAATAAAGTTGTGAAGGTACTGGAGATTGGAGGAAGACAACAATTACCGAGACAATCAAAGACAAGGCTTAAGGTTGTTCCTGGTATCTCATCCCCGAATAAGGAGAGAATTACGGATAACATGAAGAGGGGTGGTCTCAGGAAACATCATTGATGTCTGCTTTTTTCTGGAACATACGAGGATTTAATTTACAACTAAGCAGGAGGTAGTTAGGAATTGGGTAAATAATCAGTCGTTATTGTTTGGAGGTCTGATAGAAATAAGGGTAAAGGAGAAGAAAGCAGGGGAAATTTTTACTAGAGTTTTTCAAGGTTGGGATATGATATCTAATTATGAATTCAACAGATTGGGAAGGTTATGGGTTATGTGGAGAAGTTCGGTGAGAGTGACTCCAATATATAAGAGTGATCAGATTATCACAAGCTCAGTTTTACTGCCAGGGAAGATGGAAGAATTTGTTTGCTCTTTTATATATACATCAAACGCTGTGGAGGGAAGAAAGAAGGTATGGGAAGACCTGAGAAATCATCAAGATGCAGCAATGTTCAAAAACAAGAAATGGATAGTGATGGGAGATTACAACGAAATTTTAGATGGAGAGGAACATTCTGAGTTTGAGGATACACCAAGAATACCTATTGGTATGAGAGATTTCCAAGATATTACTAGCTACTGCAGGATGACAGATATGGGATATCAAGGACCGAGATTCACATGGTGTAACAAGAGAGAAGAGGGTCTGATTTGTAAGAAATTAGATCGAGTGTTGGTAAATGAAGAGTGGTTGCATAAATCTCAAACATACTGTGTTTTTGAGTCAGGAGGATGCTCATACCATTTAAGATGTCGGATTCAGTTTGATGTGGAAGAAAAGAAGAAGAAGAAACTTTTTAAATTCACGAATGCAATTGCCAAGATGCCAGAATTCATTCCATTACTTGAGAATCAGTGGAAAAAATATGAAGCTCTGTTTCATTCAACAACGGCTATGTTTTGATTGACAAAACAACTTAAGAGTCTGAAACAGATGCTAAGATCATTAAGTAAGGAGAAGATGGGGGATTTGATCAGGAAGACAAAAGAAGCTTACAAACTTCTTTGTGCAAAACAACAATGTACTTTGGCAAATCCCACTACCGAAGCTATCGAGAAGAAACTATAGCTTACACAAGATGTCAAAGGTTGGCTGAGGTGGAGGAAGAGTTTCTCAAACATAGATCAAAGACTCATTGGTTGGATGTAGGAGATGGTAATAATAAATTCTTCCACAACGCTGTAAAGACAAGGGAGATGAGAAATGCGATAAAAGAAATCAGATGTGGAGCTGGATCAATTGCGAGAACGGATGAGGAAATTAAAGTAGAAGCTGTGAGGTTCTTTGAAGAATTTATGTCTACTCAACCCCTAGAGTTTGAAGGTGCTACAGTTGAAAGACTTCAAGAATTATTGGATTTCAAGTGTAGTGAGGAGGATTGTCGATTGCTGGAGAGAGAGGTTACTAAAGAAGAGATTAAGGGGTTTCTGTTTAAAATGCCAGGAGACAAATCACCAGGACCAGATGGGTTCACCTCAGAGTTCTTTAAGAGTCATGGTCAGTAATAGGAGATGACATCACAGTGACGATTCAATCTTTCTTTATAACAGGGTTCTTCCCAAAAGGGTTAAATTCTACTATTTTGGCCCTTATACCTAAGAAGAATGAAGCTCAGGAGATGAGGGATTACAGGCCCATATCATGCTGCAATGTCTTGTACAAGGTAATCTCAAAACTCATTGCTAATAGATTGAAGGTGATCCTGCCAAAGTTTATAGCAGATAATCAGTCAACTTTCATTAAGGAGAGACTCTTGATGGAGAATGTCTTATTAGCAACTGAGTTAGTTAAAGATTACCATAAAGACTCGGTGTCTCCTAGGTGTGTAATGAAGATCGACATTTCGAAAGCTTTCGACTCTGTTCAATGGAAATTTCTCATCAACACTCTGAGAGCTCTTGGTCTTCCGGAAAAATTTATTCACTGGATTACTCGATGCATCACAATAGCCTTTTTTCTGTACAAGTAAATGGAGAACTGGCAGGATACTTTCAGAGCAAAAGGGGTTTAAGGCAAGGATGTTCTTTATTTCCTTACTTATTTGTCATATGCAGGGGGAATGGTCTTTTGGTTTGTCACAAGACAAAGCAATATAAATGAAGTCTAGAGAGTTGATAAAGAAAAGAGTAGTTATTTTTACAATAGATTAGAAAGGCTACACTTGTTGTAACAAAGATATTTTTTTTTTGAGTTAAATTTAACATTAAATTCAAAAAAAAAAATGTAAAAAATATATATTTTAGAAACAAAAATTTTGGATCATTTTGAAACAGAGGAAATATTTCTCTATTTATCTTTTTTTTCCTATAAAGAAATACTTTGGAGCAAAAACTGTATCTTTATTTTTTTTTTCTATAATAGAGATCTCTAAAATAGTGAATTAGAAATGGTATACAAACTTTTTTTAATCTGAATAATTTACTCTTTGGTAAACTTCACAGTTTCTTCCAAGAGGGTTTTCAAGGTCTAATGGTTTGATGAATCGTGAGGGCGAGATCTTTCTACTGAATGAATATGGGAAACCATGGACTGCGTTGCTGAGTTACTACAAAAAAACGGGTGATGTTTACCTCAGACGCGGCTGGAGAAACTTCTGCCACGAAAATCAGAAAAGAGCCAATGATTTACTCACTTTCAAGCTTGTACAAGAAGGTACGAAACCTGTTCTCCAGTTGTGTTCGTCCATGTACAACCGAGGCTCTTCTTCAACAAGCGAAGACAGATTCTTGACGCTAACTCTCACACATTACAATTTCAAGAAATGTAAACTGGTAAGTGAGTAGATTTTCATCAGTCATTGCACTCAAGAGTTGTTGTAATGCTTTCGAGTCTATATTGGCAGTGTCTACCAGCGACGTTTTTGAAGGCGAATGGTATTAAAAGCGCAAGGAAGATAACTCTTGTGGACAGGTACGGCATCAAAAGGACAACGAGTCTTAAACCTGATAACAACTATGGAAGAATGAGAGTGGGAAAAGGGTGGAGAGAGAGTTCTGTGAAGCTAATGGAGTGAAGGCTGGTGAGTCCTTTAAGCTGGAACTCATCGAGGAAGAAGAAGAAGACACAGCTGCTACTCATCTACTTAAGTTCTGCACCAAAGTCTGAAACTCTCTCTGAGTTTGTTTTGCTTATGTAATATATACTTGCAATGTTTATGTTTTTTTGTCTGGTTTGTAACATGCAAGGCTGTAATAATTTGGAATGAACAAAGGAGTGAAAGCCCCTCAAGATCATATCTTTAAAAAAAAAATTGCAATTGCACTTTCTTTTTTTGGGTTTGTGATTAAATAATTGGTGCAGGGGTGTGGCATTTTGACCAAATGCTTCTGAATAACTAAGTGCTTCTGCATGAGGGTTAAGGAACATGCAGCTCTTGGTCAGGTGATTCTGATTTTGTTTGTGATAACGTTTTCCTTGTGCTATACGGCACTGTTCTGTCTTTTAGAATAAGGTCTTTACGGATAAAAGTAGCTAGTTTCTCATTTGGTGAAATTATTTACCGTGTCATATACGGCACTGTTCTATCGTTTATAGTGACGTCTCAGTTTTGGTCGGAGATATAAGCTTCTTTTCTTTGTTTTGTTTAACCCTTGTGAGAGTATGTTAAATGTTAATAATGCAAGTCTAACCCTGAGAACAAAAAAAACGGTACGGCAAATGGAACAAAGATTCTCTCTGAGAAACCACCAAAACAGAGCAAAATTTGGAGAATACGAATCGACATCAAAGGTTTAAGTTTTTTTTTTAATTGAAAACATAAAAAAGAGCTTTTTCAATAAATAAAACTTGTCGTCAGTGGAAAATGTATCAGCTTGCTCACCTATACGGGAGTCAGATACTGATACGTGTCGTTTTGACATATCCAACAATGGCTTGTCTTGGTAACCAAAGATTTTATCTTTAAAATCTAAACAAAGCAAAACTTGAGGGGAAAAAAAGATACCAAAGTTAAAGAAGAAAAAAGATCATCGTCAATGACAAATGCTTCAGCTTCCTCACCGATCAATCCACATTTTTTCAAGCCTCTTCTTCCCAGTTTTCAAAGCCACCTCGTAATCTCTCTCTCTCTGAAAATGCATGCGTCTGTCTTTTTGTTCTCTGTTTCTGAGTTTCTTTCGTTTCAGAACATTCCCATGACTTTCTTCTAAAACTAACATCAGACGCTTCAGACAAGACCTGGGAAGTGAAGATGGACGGTCGGAGACTCACCCGAGGCTGGCAAAATTTCGCCAACGGTCACGGTGTCCGAGTCGGGGACATAGTTATTTTCAGACGTGATGGAGACTTGTTGTTCCACGTCACGTCTTTTGGACCTAGTTGCTGTCAGATTCTATATGATGACGATGTCATACAAGTATCCTCTGGTAAAGTACTTTGAAACTCGATTTACCTCTGTTTAGATTCTTATTTGTAAAGTTGAAACAGATTCAGATTCGGAGAAGTATCATCAAGACACAAGAGAAGAAGGATCTCCATCAGATAACGCCTGTTTTGTAGCTCGTGTCACCGCGTCGAATCTAAGTAGAGATATGCTGGTGAAAAGCTTTTGCTTATGCTTTTTATTTACTTACTTCTTCTCCATAAAATAATATACCTAAGAGAACATTTTTGAATCTTACTCTCTAATAAACTTTGCAGTTCTTTCCAAGAGACTTTTCAAGGTCTAATGGTTTGATGGATCGTGAGTGCGAGATCATTTTACTGAATGAGTATGGGAAACCATGGAAACTGTTCCTGAGAAACCACAAAACACATGGTGGCGGCGTTTACATCAGAACCGGCTGGCGAAGATTCTGCCGCCAAAATAGGAAAAGAGTTAATAGTTTATTGACTTTCAAACTTGTTCAAGCAGGTACAAAACCTGTTCTCCAGTTGTGTTCATCCATGTACAACCGAGACTCTCTCCGAGGCTCTTCTTCTTCTTCTTCATCTTCAAGAAGCCAAGAAAGATTCTTGACATTAACTCTCACAACATACAGTCTCAGGAAGTCTAAATTGGTAAGGCTTTCATCAGTCATGTCAGCATATTGTAGCAGAGGTGATCTAATGTTTTTCGAGTCTTTATTTGTAGTGTCTACCGGGGAAATTTGTGTGGTTGAATGGTATCGAGAACGCAAGGAAGATAACTCTTGTGGACAGATATGGTGTTAAAAGGACAACGAGTCTTAGACCTGATAACAAATATGGAGCAATGAGAATGGGGAAAGGGTGGAGAGAGTTCTGTAAAGCTAATGGAGTGAAGGCTGGTGAGTCCTTTACGCTGGAACTCATCAAGGAAGAAGAAATTAACACATCTACTCATCTACTTAAGTTCTGCACCGAAGTCTGAAACTCTCTGAGTTCTTTTGCTTCTGCAATATCTACTTGCAATGTAGTTTGTTATTTGTCTTTCGGCTGGTTTGTAACATGCAAGGCTTTAGTAGTTTGGGATGAACGAAGGCAAATACCTTGTTGTTCCTTAGTACTTCAATGGCATTGTGAACAATTCGTTGAACTGATCAAAAGCTTCGTTTTTTTTTTTGAATGAACGTTAAATTTTATATATCAAAAAAACTTTTATTACATCCAAGTGCATCCTATGTTTAAGAAAAATACAAACTACATCCCAATCCTTCATATCAAAAAACTCAAACACAATTTTATGCCTTGGTTGTGAACCAAAACTGCAATGCACACTCCATACCCTTAACTCCCTTCATTCTCAATAGGCTAAGTTTGTTACACGATGGGTTCAAACAAATCATCATGTTGGTCTGGTTCGATAGACGCCAGTATTTTAAGTTGGCTGGTTCTTATGATGTTCCACACTTGCACCTCCGAATCATCATACTTACGTACTGAGAAACTTTCATGTTCCAACAAGATTTGGCTTCATCTTTGTTTCTGCTTTTCACCAATTATCTAATGCTTTTTTAGACATTGATAAGAAGCATGCCATGAATCCTTGGTGAGGTAAGATTGTAAAGGGATGCTAATTTTGGACATAAGTCTTTTCATTGGTTGTTTTATAGAGTTGATTACTGTAACTAATTGTAAGGATATAACTTGACAGACTCAAATCCAAACCATAGCTTTTTTTTTCTTACAGTGAAGCTTGCAAAGCCGTTATTGTTAACTAATTAAATTATAGTTTGCTAATTATATATCGTAAACGACTTCGTTTTATAACGTGCTCGACAAGGAGGATTAAAAAGAACCCTCTAGATGATATAGAGGGTTACAACATTACATAAGACTTCTTCTAGCCGTCGTCATTTGTCGGAGAACCCGGAATCGAACTCTCAGTAGCTGCTTTTTCTGTGTCCCATGGCGAACCCGACGGAAAATCCACCAAACCGAGAACCAAAATACGAACTGGACATCGACGAAGGAGAACTAGAAGAGGCGGAAGACGAAGATGATACAGCATCCAATCCTCGAACGGAATCGCTCTTCCGTCGGATGAGATCCGCTCCTGTGCCTGTGCGCGTGCACGACGTGATCGTCAAAGGAAACGAGAAGACCAAGGACCACATCATCGAGGCGGAAGTGGAAGCTGTGATCAGGGAAGCGAACACGCTGCAGGAGCTTCTAGAAGCCTCTAGGGTTGCCAATTCGAATCTCCGAGCGCTTGATATCTTCGATTCCGTCAACATTACGCTCGATTCCGGCCCTCCTGAGCTTCCCGGTACAACCAATGTGGTTATCGAAGTCGTCGAGAGCAAAAACCCTCTCACCGGCCAAATCGGCGCCTACACTAAAGCTGAGGTATTTGCTCTAGTTAGGCTTGGGTTCGGTTAGTTCGGGTTTTGATAGTTCGGTTGGTTCAGTTTTTGAAATATCATTGATTTCGGTTAAATTCTGGTTTAATTTTGTTAGAAGTTTGGATGAATTTGGTTAATTTCGGGTAAATTTGATTAATCTGGTTATTTTGGTTAGTACGTTTCAGTTCGGTTAGTTTAGTTTTTGAAAAATCATTGATTTCGGTTAGATTATGATTTAAATTTGGTTAATTTCAGCTAAATTTGATTAGTTTGGTTTGTTCGGTTCAAGTTTTTGGTATGGTTCTTGTTAAAAGTTCTGATAAATTTGATTAATTTCGGTTAAATTTGATTAGTTTGGCTGTTTTGGTTAGTTCAGTATGGTTTGGGTATACATTTTTTTTTATTTTTAAAAAAGAAGAAAACCAAAATAACCGATTGCTGAACCGAACCGAACCAAAAACTGAATATTTTTAGAAAACCTACCAAATCAAATCGAACTTCTAACCAAACTAACCGAAATTTCAATGGTTCGGTTCAAAATCCCAGGCTTAGCTCTAATCTCAACAACTCACTTGTGTACGATCTTGTTTGATAAAGTTGTAGACTTAGACATGACTGTGATGATACTCTCTTGTTGTAGGCCAAATCATCAAGCGTTGAAGCATCTTTGAAGTACAAGAACATTTTCGGGTATGGAGATATATGGGACGGGTCTATGGTCTATGGACTTGACAGCTCTGCTGAGGTTGGCTTGGGGATGTATCTCCCTAGGTTCAAAGCACTTCCCACTCCTTTTAGCTCTCGTCTCTACCTCTCGACTCAAGACTGGCTTAAGTTTTCTTCTTACGAAGAACGCTCTCTCGGACTTTCCCTCGGGCTTCTCTCTAGCAAGTATCACGAGCTTGTCTACACTGTCGCGTGGCGTAGCCTCATAGACCCGTCTCGGTTGGCTTCAGAGTCGATAAGGAGGCAACTGGGACATAGTCTGCTTTCTGCGTTGAAGTATACTTTTAAGTACGACCAGAGAGACTCTTACTTGAGGCCAACGAGTGGGTACGCTTTCAGTTCTACTTCTCAGGTCGGTGGTCTTGCCCCTGATAGCAGAAGCCTACGGTTTTTCAAGCAGGAGATTGATCTTCGGTGTGCTGTTCCTTTAGGGTTCTACGCAGCTGCTCTGAACTTTGGTGTGTCTGGGGGTGTCACGTTTCCGTGGGGAAGCGGATACAAGAACCGAGCCTCCTCTGTGCCGGAGAGGTTCTTCTTGGGTGGGAACTCATCTCCTGTATGCTCTTTGAGTGGGCCGTCTGCGCTGTGGGGGTTCAGTACCAGAGGACTCGGTCCCAACGAGGCGAGGAGGAGAGGAGATGTCGAAAGAGATTTTGTTGGAGGGGACGCTGCGGTGACTGCGTTTGCGGATCTCTCGTTTGATTTGCCAGTGAGGTGGTTGAGAGAGAGAGGAGTCCACGGGCATGTGTTTGCATGTGCGGGGAATACGGCAAAGCTAACAGAGAATGAGTTTAGAAACTTCAGTGGTCCGAAGTTCTTGGAGACGTTTAGAACTTCAGTTGGTGCTGGAATCGTATTGCCAGTTAGTCTCTTCCGTATGGAGGTTTGGTTCTCATCACTACTCTCCTTTCTGTATATTTTATCGACTGAAAGTGAGATAATTAACACCAGAGTTATCCATCTTTTCTTTTGTTTTTATGAGTCAGATTAACTACTGCCATATAGTGAAGAAACAAGAACACGATCGAGCAAAATCTGGTTTTTTCCTGACATTCTCGGCCTGAGTAATTTATAGTTGAAGAAAGCTATCAGCCGCAGAATCTTCGGTTTCGGGCAGTTTGAGTTATTTTCTTATCTGATAAATTTTAGAAAAGAGTTGTTTTTTTTTTTTTGCCATTTTGCCTCATTTTTGGATTCACGAGGAATGAAATTAAAGATTATCTGTTGTATACATAGGTTAAAAGATTTCAAGTTTCTTTGGTTTTGTAAAATTGTTATCCTTATTTTCAGAGGTTGAAATTTTTCAAGATTGTTAGGATTTTTTTAATTATAAACGTTTGATTTAACAAACGGGAAGTTAAGCTTTGTGGATGGAATTTTCTTGTGATTGGTATATTCACAATGATAATGAATGATGAGTAGAAGAGGAGGAGAAAGAATGAAACTGGATAGTGAAGGGGTCGGTGGTGGTATGGTGGTGGTGGGCTTCTCATTCCCTCACTTATCTTGTCAAACGTCTTGTCTTCTCCATTTCCACACTCCAAATTCTATGTGCAACTCATGATTTGTTCGCTTAAATATGCACATTCTATATAGTCTCTGATATAAACACCAAGCAATGTGAAATCTAATAATCTATATCATGTTTTTATGTATTGACTTTTTCATCTAACCAAAGTCTTGCTTCTCTTTGTTTTTTAGTGTCCACGATCTCAAACAACTGATTAGTTACTTTCAGTTGCTCTCTCTGCTCTATCACGTCATCCTTTGATTTTTCAACGTTATACTCCAATACCAAAATCTCAAAGATAAACTACTACATGATTGTGATTTATGACCTACGAGCTAGAACTCAAACCCACGAGCCAATCATGTAATTAGCAAAAGAAAAGATCAATCCAACACAAAAATGATGAATAGGCCCATGCCTTGTCCCATTATGTTCCCTTCTCAATTACTACAACACTACTCTTCACACACACACAAAAATGCTAATAAAGAATCCAATAATATATAAAGGGAAGCTCCAGATAAACCTTACAATCAACCATAGCCTAACATTTACCACCCAAAACTCTCAAAAAAAAAAAAAAGAGAGCAAGGTTTGAGATGAGAGGGCATGAGCCACGATCAAGCTCCTCTTGTGCAGCTTGCAAGCTCTTGAAGAGAAGATGCACACCCACTTGCATCTTTGCTCCTCATTTCCGCTCAAGCGACCAGATAACTTTCGCCAAAGTCCATAAAGTCTTTGGAGCCAGCAACGTCAGTAAGCTACTCAGCGAGGTTCCTGAAGAGCAGAGACAAGAGACCGTTAACTCCTTGGCTTATGAAGCTGACGTTCGTCTCAAGGATCCTGTCTACGGTTGTATTGGAGCCATAGCTTCTCTGCAGAAGAAGATGCTTGAGCTTCAACATGATATAGCCGTTGCTCGCAATCGGCTACTTGCCCATAATGCTGCTGGTGGTGTCAACAACAACAACAGCCACGTGTTGTTGTCTCCTTTGGATGATTCTCCTCAGCTTGCTGCTTTTCTTGATCTTGTGCCTTATAGTGACTTGATGCTGCTTGATGGGTCTGGTCTTGATGCTTACTTGTTTGATATTGGACAGCCTCCTTTTGTATAGGCCTCTCTTATCTCCTTTATCCTATGTATTTGCACTTGCTAATAAGTCAGATTCACTAATGTATTATTAATTAATCCTAAAATGCAAAAATCATTTACTTGCTTCATAATTTTGTATAAAACTTCAGATTAAATTCAAAATCTTAATGCAAAATGAGAATACTTAAGGTAGATGATGAGTGTCCTTACCAGTTTTGGACCAAGCGGGTAGGCCATGATGAGTAAAGTTAGGTTTCTTGTTTTTAAGATGCAGAGCTTCTTCATTGCAAGTCAGGTCTAAAGAGGAGAGCACATGCTAATGTCAGCAGCCCCCAATTTTACCAAACATGAAACGTTGATAGATATGGTTCTGAGATTTTCCTTTTGAGAAGCTTCAATAATACAACCTGAAGTGTCACTTCTTGTCCATCAGAGTGTCACAAGAGTCTTGTCTTTGAGATTCTAGATTGATGCAAAATCACATAAGCAAAAAGCCAAATCAAATAGCTTGTGGTGGGTTTGATCAATGATGTATGTTGTTGTCCTGGAGCTCATTCTGTGTCAAGTTTGTATAGCCATTTTTGAGAACTTGATTAAGCAAAAACTAATTGCACAAATGACAAGCCATCATACATTAATACTTCACAAAAGTACATCTTGATATGTCAGATTACTACATTTCTTTCACCAATCTGCATTGCTATCAATGTACCCTACAATGGTAGAGAAGAGAAGGTAAAAGAAGAAGAAGAAAAAGAAGAAGAAAAGCAGCATTGATCTAACTTGAAACCTAGGGATTAAGAATAATAACAGTTTCTCCAATTTATATGAGCTCTCAGATCCAACCATTGCTCCTTGCTTCAACACAGTATAGCTTCTCCACAATCTAAATACTACAACTTCTTACCTGTACATCAACAAAGCACAATTCAAGTCTTCAGTAAACTTATAATATAGCCTTAAGAAACAGAATTTAGAGTAAATGCACAAAGTTCCATCTCAAGATTCAATCTTTAACATCAGATAAAAATTAAAACTTTACCATATATAATTCACAATTTGCTTAAACAGAGAGAGCCAACAAAGATTAAATTTTTTTTTTTTTAATACCTGAAGCAGCAGCTCTACGTTTCCCAAGCTTAGACTTCTCAAGCTCCATCTGCATATCCATCAACATGTTCATACGTTGTAACTCAATCTCCTTGGCAGCTTCCATCCTCTGCTTCTCCAACTCAATCATCATCCCCTGCTTCGCACTTTCGATCCTCTCGTACACCTCTCCTAGCTTCAGAATCGCTCTCGCTAGCTCCCTACACGACGATCCTTCCCTCGGATCTGGACAGAGATCTTCATCCTCCACTCTCCGATGCTTCCTCGCCACAAACCCCCAATCACCCTCCACGTCATCATCATCATCATCGTCGTCATCGTCGTCAAGAGAGCTTTCACTTGAAATAGGCTTCGTCAACGGCGACTTCAGAGCTCCGGCGCCGCCGGTGGATTTCTTCAGCGCGACGGGGCCGATTAGGAAATCGAGCCTCTCGAAGAAGCACCAAGACGAAGAAGGCTTCGCCTTCTCCGTCTTGTACTTCTTCTTCAGCGTGTCGATCCGGTTCTTGCACTGCACGTCGGTCTTCGGCCGGCCGTTGCCGTGGCGAGAATTGACGGCGTCGGCGACTTCTTTCCAGTCGTTCTGCCGGAGGTTTCCGCGGCTGAGGTGGACGTATCGGTCTCCCCAGGCTTCGATCAGCGTCGCCGTCGCGTCCTCGCTCCACCAGTCCTCGCGTCCCGGCGGGAGACGGTGCGATCCGCCGCCGCCGCCGCTCTGCGATTGGGATTTCGATTGAGTCTCCGGCGTCGTGTCCATTGGAAAGGAGGGAGGGAGAGAGGCTAACGTGCGCGGAGGAGGAGGAGAAGGAGAGGCTTAGGATAAAGGATAGGAGCGAAGAGAAATCGGATTTTATGATGGGTTGATTACCGGCGGTGACGTCAGCAACGGCGATTATCCTCTTCTAAACCGAACTAAATCTCTAACTCATCAATCGAACCCGGTTTGGTCCTAACTTGGGTCCCACTAGTATTGGTCATTTTTTAAAGCTTTGTTTAATGCGTAATTAAGTGCTAATGATATGATTAAATTACCTTAATTAAACTCATAGACGGATGATTTACGTAATGACGGTTTTGGGTTTCGGTTGTGTTTGCCGTTGTCAACTGGATGGGATTAGTCTATCTCCTATTAACATATTAAAAATATCAAAAATTAATTTCAAGAACTACCAATATATAGAAATCTATTACCAAAAATATAGCCACTTAATCCCTATATCATTATAAAATGTAGTTTATCATTATAAAACCCTACCTATCAGGAGCGGATCTATAAACATTTTTCATCGGGGACACAACATTAAAAACAGCAAAAAAAATATTTTGATGGGACACATGTTCTGTCCAGTTTTCTTCAGTAAACTAACAATAGTTAGTCAAATTAATTAATGCTATTTAAGAAAAAAAAAATCAAAAGGGAGTAGAGATGTCAAATGGGTAGGTTGGGCCCATTTGGGTGTGTCTATATACAAGTGTCTTTTTGCTGGACAGATTTGGTCGACACCCAAATAAGACCGCATCTAAATAAGATCATAATTTGTTGGGCTGTCTATGGAAGTCCGGACGCCCATTTAATATAAATAACCTAATTTTTATTGTAAAAGATCAAAACATATTAAATTTCGTATATATTATAGACTTAAACTTTATTATTTTGCAATTTGAATTTTTGACAATAAATTTTGATTTTGAGGTTTTTTTGTGATTTTAATGAAAAATATGACTTTCGGTTTCAGAAAAATGTGATTTTGCGGTTTTGACCAAAAAATATAATTTTAACGGGAAATTGCGTTTTTGCAGTTTTAGCGAAAAAAAATGATTTTATGGTTTTGATGGAGAAAATGCAATTTTTACGGAAAAATGCGATTTTTTGGTTTTGGCGAAAACTCGATTTTATGATTTTGGTAAGACAAATTAAAATTGTAATTTTTTTCCTAATTTTCTAAACCTAGATATTTTAGTTATTTGGGCTATCTAATGGTTTTGCCCGGTTTAGAAAATATCCAGGTGTCCAGATGGTTTTGCCCGGTTTTGTCCAGATGGTTTTGCCCGGTTTTGTCCATGAACCCAATTGGGTGTGCTCATTTAAATCCCTTTAAATTTGGTCTACTATGGATATGTCCATATTAATATAATAATTAGGACAATCCACCCATTTGACATCCGTAGGGGCTCATGACCCCGCACCGTAGTAAGTACGTCCGCCCAATGTTATAGTAGCATAATAAGAAACTTTGGGTATTCATGTGGAGGAGTCATGTACGTTAGGATGTTACAGTAACGATGGGCGTATGAGAGTTGGAATTGGAAAAATTTAAGATGGTGGGATATAGTTAAAGGAAAGAGGTGAGTGGGCTAATAGTTAGGTAAAGGTAAAGAGAGATCATCCAAAAACGTGTTAGGTCTATCATAGACTATATAGTGTGTATGTTTCGTGCCGTGTCTTGTCTATATGTCTTTTTGCTATCTCACACCAATTAATATGCCACTCCATGCCTAATCACTACTCATAGAATAGAAGTGGTGTTAGTTGAAACGTTTATTAGTTTGCAAATCGTTTGTATTGGAGTGGGGTTTTATGGTTATTAATCATTGTTGCTAACCCATCCAACCCATATACATCAATAGAGTTTATAGGACTTTACGAGGAAAATTTGACACTCTTTGGATACGAATCTCTAGTAGTAATCGTAATCACTCCTATAGTAATATAAGGCAAACAAACAAACAAACAAAATGGCTTCCAGCACGGTGTAGTGTAGCTAAGAAGAATCCAAAGGATCATCAGGATTATGATCAATATATCATTTCTCTTGAATCTTCAAACTGATTCTTGAAGACGTGTCATATCACGTTACATTTATTTCAACCACATCCTTCATTCCAACTACTAGTACTACAAGTAATTTCACTAGTTCAAAACTTCAAATATGTGCTCAAGATCAAGTATAGCTCTATAGGTAAAAAGAACTAAAAGATAGAGATGGTGTACATTAATTAGAATCTCCTTTTAGCATGATGATAAAAGCTTAGCTAGTATATATATTTTCTGTCATAAGTAATTTAACTATCCTGGTATGTTGCTACACCATTTGAAAACTGAGGAGAAATTGCACCCTATACACAAAACTTTTTTTGCTAATTAGGTTAATACCCTAAATCTTATATAATGGTACTTTGATTGCTAGACACCAAAGTTTACTGTTATAATTTACTGTTATAGGCAGATTGTTAATATCCACGTTCTTTTTGTATTATAAGCAAATTGACTCAAAAACATAAACGTGCTTGGTGCCTACAGTTATCTAATTAATTTAGTCCCAAAGCACTCTATAGGTAAAGAACTAAAGAAGATGACATGGTGTACGTTAATTAGAATCTCCTTTTAGCCTGATGATAAAAGCTTAGCTAGTATATATATTTTCTGTCATGAGTAATTCAACTATACTGGTACGTTGATACCATCTGACAACTGAGAAAACATAAACGTGCTTGGCGCCTACAATTAGTCTAATTAATTTAGTTCCCAAAGCACTTTAAGAACCTAATAAACAATTTTTAAAGCCCACTTTCCTCCAAACTTGACGACTTGCGGAAACTGTTAACACTGGTTAATATTTAAATGCAAACAATCACGTGACTAACATTAAGTTGCATATATATATACACAAGACCCATTGTGCATTTACAAAATAAAACAACCATAAATACCATCAATCGCCAGCCGAGAAATGACGTCATCATCACCGTCTCCGAGAGCCTCTATGCTTCTGTACTGGCACGAGAACCAGTACGACGACCGTAACTTCCAGATTCACGGCCAGACAGTTTTCTTCGTCGTGGCTCTGTTCTCCGTCGTCCTCTTCTTCGCGTTACTCACTCTCTACATCCACAGGAGCTGCCTCGCTCGCGATCCCACCGACTTCCACGCGCCGTCTCCTCCGTTTACGCTGTACGTCAGCGGAGGTCTTGACCCGGCGGAGATTCGGAGTTTGCCGGTGGTGCTCTGCCGGAGAGAAGCTGAGGAGGAACAGAGGGAGTGTTGTATATGCCTCGGTGGTTTAGAAGAAGGGGAGAAGATGAAAGTGCTTCCTCTGTGTCGCCACTGTTACCACTGCGAATGTGTGGACCGGTGGCTTATGACCGAGTCGAGTTGTCCGCTGTGCCGAGTCTCGATCAGAGTCGACTCGTCCGTGTCGTTGCCAGTGCATGGGAATGAAACGACGACGTGTTGAGTGATAGTGATTTTAAGATATTTGTGGTTTTGTTTTTGTCATGGGGTTGAGTAAAGATATTTTAGAAACAGACAGACAGGAATAGCAATGGTTATAGTTTATTTGGAAAACAAAAGATTATTATGTAAATGTCTATTCAAGTGATTGTGAAGTTTTTATCACTTCTTCTGCAGATATTTTTTTAATTTGTATGATTAAGATCTTTGTTGTGTAGATATTTTAAAAGTTGACAAAGTAATATAATATACCCAAGAGGTCTGGCAACAAACAATGATCTAAAATACGCTATACGCGGGTCGGAAGGTGAACTACCTTATAGTGTTTAACTAGATATGCGGATGTTTATGTGGGGTATATACTGTAAATTTTTCAAAAAAAAAAAGAATATTTAGTAATTAAATTGGCATATCTATATTTTTACTTATGAATATATACTAAGATGACTTTATTTTTGTAAAAAAAAAACAGATGTGAAACAAAGAGTTACATTATACGTGTAAATATGTTGAACAAAATAAATGAACAATAAAATACAACTACTTCAACAAAATAAAAATCATGCAAGCCTTCATAAGTTCATATAAAATATGAATCCACGCATACTTTTAGAGTAATTTGAATATTTGACTTTCGTCAAGCATGTCCATTATAATCAGTCTCTTCATTAATACTAATCATAATATCTAAAACCACAGAACTTAGGTTCCCTCCTTAAACTTTAAATTTACCCCACCTTCTATAACCAATCAAATTGACACATAGATTTTAATTAAAAAATATTAAATTAAACAAAAAATAGTTACAAAAAATAAAAACGCTAATTTTAACGACGCTAATGCTTCCAGCTAAACCCTAAACCCTAAATCTTAAATTCTAAACCCTATACCCTAAACCCTAATCCTAGACCCTAAACCCAAATTATATACTCTAAACCCAAAAACTAGACTATAAATCTAAACTCTACACCCTAAACCTAAACCGTAAACCTTAAACTCTAATCCTAGACTCTAAACCCTAATCTTAGACCCTAAACCCAAATTATATACCTTAAACCCAAAAATAGACTATAAACCTAAACCTTATACCCTAAACCAAGTCTTAGACTCTAAACTCAAACCGTAAACCCTAACCCAAACCCTATAGTATCTAAGTTTGGGGTTTGAGTTTAGGGTTTACCATTTGGGTTTTAGGTCTAGGATTTGAGTTTAGGGTATAGGTTTTGGGTTTAGGATTTACCGTTTAGACTTTTAGTTAATATTTTGGGTTTAGGATATATAATTTAGGTTTAAGGTTTACGGTTTGAGTTTAGGGTATAAGACTTGGGTTTATGGTATAGAGTTTAGGTTTATAGTCTAGTTTTTGGGTTCAGGATATATAATTTGGGTTTAAGATCTAGGATTAAGGTTTAGGGTATAGGGTTTGGGTTTAGGGGTTTGGATTTATGTTTAGAATTTAGGGTATATGGTTTAGAATTTAAGATTTAGGGTTTAGGGTTTAGCTGGAAGCGTTAGCGTCGTTAAAATTAACGTTTTTATTTTTTGTAACTAAATTTAATATTTTTTAATTAATAATCTATGTGTCACTTGATCATAAAGGTGAGTTTAATTTAAAAATTCACCCACGGTGATAAAAAAAAAAAAAAATTAAAAGTTCTTCCTAGGGGGTGAATTAAGTTCTGTCCTATCTAAAATAGACTATACCGTATAAATAAACAGAACCACCAAATTCGGTACGTCATGCACCCGTGCAGCGTATATATGGCGTTTAGATGGCCGCATGGTGCGTATTTTAGAACAGTGGCAACAAGTTACAATCTTCAAAAGGCTTTATTAATGGGATTTAATTGGGCTTAAAACAAGGATCGATCGGCCCTAAAGACGCAGTAAGTGCCAGATGAAATTAAACATATATGCATTAAGACGCTCGTACGTTAGATTCGGCTGAGAGACCTTTACGATGATTGCTTATCAGATGCTGAAAATGGGAATATAAAGCCGAGTAGTAGATTAGTGGTCACATCTAGCTAGAGATTGGGGTGAGAGCCTGAGCCATATAAAATCGAATTGTTGACTGCTTTTTTGAACTAATTTGGTTCAATCTTTTTTGTTGATCAAAGGCACACCAACAAGAGAAATCAAGTCGAAACAAACAAAAAATTCATAAAACTCAAATGTATAAAATGTAGTAAAATAGCCTTCAACCAAAAATGACTCTTCTAAAGACCCCAAAGAATATTATTACAAACGGAAGTGTAACGAGATTATTATCCACACCTATAAAATCAGAGAAACAAGGAAACATTCCGTACGAGTAACGGTCACAGTTCTGTAGTAGACGCAGACGAATACCACTGTGGTAGAGATGAATTTTTGTTTTCGATAGTCTTAGTAGCCGCCCATCGGTGGCATTCCATATGGTGGCATTGGAGGCATTCCAGGCATTCCTCCCATCTGTGGTGGCGGACCGTAACCGCCTCCCATCCCTGGACCTCCTCCCATTCCTGGCATCGGTGGGGCAGGTAGAGCCAGTGGCAATAGTTGGGCGTACATGTTCTGTTTTCATAAAAAAAAATCAAGACGAAAGTGTGATTTTCTATTTATATTTTTAGCACTTTTGGGATATGGTGTATGTGTGGCTGTGAAAAGTAGTACCTGTTGGGACATGACATCCTTCTCTTCCTGCTCTTTGGCTTTCACTTCTTTCTGTGCCTCTAGCTTGTCCTTGATTAGTTCGTCCACTTTGCCAGAGTACTCTCGGATAAACTGCCATAAAAGAAAAGGGAGAAAGAGAGTGATTATATATAGCGTTTACATGGTTCCTACGTCGTTTTGAGTAATTTGGAGGATAAGTCACCTGGAGGAGATACGGGAAGGCAAAGTCAAGCATATTGTTGATCCAAGCATGTTCCAGAGCAACATCTGGTCGGATTAAGTCATAACAGACAAAGAGACATGTAGCAAAGCATTCCTTCTTCCCCTGTAATAATAAATAAATAAAAGGATTTTTTTTCTTAATTTCATCTTATGTTTTACAGCATACCGGATAGCTAGAGAATAAATAAATGGCTTTTCATGATATCGTGCTTGAAACACATTTATATATACCTGTTCAATGAAGTAAACCAGAAGTTGTTCTGCAAGGTCATGGTCGCCGGATTGTGAAGCAGTTTCCATACAGTCCTTGTACATATTATCTTTCTTCGACAACGCAATTGATTGCTTCCATCTACCAGCTTTCTTGTAGATATACGCAGCCACACGTCTCATCTCCACAAGCTCGTGTTTCTCAATCTGTTCGTACCATTCACGTGAAGATTCATGAGCCCATAAGCAAAGATATAAGACGTTAACTCGACAGACAGATTTAAACTCTTACCTTCTGAGCGAGGCCTATCTGGTCAAAGCTGTCATGCAAATCAATAGACTCACGCAACCTATCGTAGTCTTCTTCTTCTACGTATATCTCATTCAGAGCTTCATTTACAGCAGAAACATTGTTGCTCTGAACTGCAACCATGTAGGGCTTGATAAGGCGCAACTGACCAGCCTTGAGATCAGGAAGAAAAATATCATCAGAAATCAATCATTATTAAGCCACTGCTGATAAGCTTTAAGAGGCAAAAAGAAAATCAAGGGTCAGCCTCGAACCTTGCGCATGATATCCACCACACGTGTGTGATCTAACCGCAGAGCAAGCACATTGAGAAGATCGTTGATTATATCAGGGTGCTCTTGCAAGTAGAAGTGAACGGCCTTGTAGTAAAGCTCGACATTTGCAACCTTGGCGACAATGTCTTTGAATTGCATGTGCTCCCATGCTTCAGGAGAATGGTTCATGACAGTAGTTGCAGCATTATCAAACTCATCGTATTGAATGTAAAGATAGGTAAGTTCCTGCCAATGCTGTTGCTCATCACAGGCTCGTATAAGCTTGGGAATATTGAGACGAGTCGAGAACAACTTGATGTGTTCCATAAGCTTCTCATAACGATATCTGGCGTACAGTACACCCAACTCGGTGAAGATCCCCATGTGAGCCCGTTCCAGACCAAGTCCACTCTCCATAAGTGAGATTAATTCATTGAAGCATCCTCTGTTCTGGTAGTACTCGCTGACTTCTTCCAGGTCATCCACCTGTTAAAGGACAAAAAATATTAACCCGTGGGATAATAATATCATGCACAACTGAAGAAAACTTCCATCAAGATCAGGTCTTTGTTCACCTGTATGATGATGTTAAGTCCACATATTTGAGCCAACCGGAATTCTTCTGCATCAACACAAGCAAAGCAGACTTCCTTCCATGTCTTTGCACTGTTCGCTTTCCTCGCAGCATCAACAGCACCTTGGAACTGCTGCAACTTCACAAGTGTGACGGCTAACTTGCCCCAGTTCGATATGAACGCATAGATTATTTTTGCAGCCTCATACAAAGCTTCATCATAAAGGCGATCGCCCACTTGTTGTAGGTTAGCAACGTTCGGCATCAGAATAAACTCCTCTATCTCACCCAACCTTTCAATCTTTGCATAAGCATATATGAGTTCACTATCAACCTTGGGTTCCTTCACCTTCTGTCTAACCATAAGAAGGTATTTGACCAAGTCATCATAGACATTAGCATCTTCAGTAGCACGTATGACCTCCAAGAAATGAGTGGCATCATCAGCTCGAATAAAAGACTCAATTGCATCACTGACTAGCCCATCCCTGAGTTGAGCTTTGGCGACTTGGCTCCAAACAGAATCTTCTTCGACCCGGAAAGCAAACTCAACAGCACGCTCAATGCTTCTGACGTTGTCCAGCAATACATTGACAGCCTGAACATTTAAGTTAAACTTCTTAAAAATTGCAAACGCTTCTTCATACAATTGGGCATCAACCGCCACATCTCCAACAGCCGGACCATCAAAGTTATCCAGCCTGTTAATGTAATCCATAACTCTAGACGGATCTGCCTTGATAGCTGTCAGTATAAGCAGATTTTGCAGATTGAAGTTTCCGCTGAAGGCAGAATTTTGAAGCACAATCTTTTCAAGAAGCTCGATAAGCTCGTGTGGCAGATCAGCAGTCATGAATGCTTTAACAGCTGCAGAAACTTGCTCTGGGCTCTTGCTTTCAGGTAAAGCAGTAGACACAACTTGGTCAATAAGTTGTCTTCTATACTCATTTTCTTCCAAAAGAACCTTATCCCAGAGGTCACCATCCATCCTCTCCACTACATACCTGCAGTTGAAAAGCCGTGCATAAGCTAACTACAGACGAACCACTGTTGAATAAGTAAGAAGTTTGGTTAGTAGTAATCAAATACCTGGCTTGTAACTTGAACAAAGAGTTCTTGTTGGTGACATTGATGAGCTCCTCATCACATTGTCCTCTTCTGTATGCCACAACAGCCAGGGTGGGATCACGTTTTTCACAGTACTTACCCACAACCTTAGAGTCGTAGTAAGGGTTGGTGGTCAGGAAATGCTCAGGGTTGTTATTACTGTCTATGATAATTTTACCCAAGGCATTATGGACATGCACATCTTGGCTTCCCTCACTAACTAGATGCTCCAAGAACTGAGTGAGGAGACGGAGTCGATTTCTGAAAAGACATACATATTAGCTTAAAAAACAGATAAACCAAGATGACTAAAGAGATTGACACCTTTTCTCGCATTCGTCGACAAGGGGCTCAACAGGAAGCAATGAACGAACAGAAAGAATGAGGCCTTTTATGAAATCTTCTGGGCATTCGTCATCAAGCAACTGCCCCACAACCAGGGGAGCATTCCCAGGGTTCACCTGCGGAAAGAATCACATTATGATTATTTAATGCCTAAAATGCAAAACTCCCACACATGACATATTAATTAACAGTAATCTCAAGAAACTCCATACCTTCTGCACGTAACCTTCGATGTAACGAAGCATGTTGTTTGTGTACAGGTAATGAGTAAGATCAGGCACAAAGCCAAAACGGTCGCAGACATTTATCAAAGGTCTGGCATCAGGAAGCTTAGCATCCATCAAAAAGTTCTTCGTCTTTTCAGCATCATAAAAGTTAGACTCTCTAGTTACACGCTCAACTTCCTTAATTTGACCCGTCTTGGCAGCTGCTTCAATGTACTTGAAGTGAATTTCAGGATCCTCACTATCGCACAGAAAGAAAACATTATCATCAGAATACAAACACAAGGATTTTGCTTATAAACATGAATGATAGTATCTGATAAATCACCTCATACTCAAATATGAACCTAGGAAAAAGTAGAGCCCTTCATAAGACTTGAACTGCTCAAAGAGTTTAATGCATGAATCAACACCAAGTTGCTCGCAGTACTCCTTGCAAGCCTGCAATGATATGGCTACGTCAGTGTCATATTAAAGAATACAACTTCATATAATACAATAGCACATCACTTACCTGAACTATTATCTGAAGGTTGCCTCTCAGGTTGACCAGCAAAAGATCCTTCATGCACTCCATAGCCCACTCGCTAGAAAGAGTGCCAAAAAACTCGACAAGAGCCTGCATTTTGAGCAGAGATATGTTCAACAACTCGACCATTCAGGAGTTTAGCAACCAAATATTAGTTCAGAGGTATTACCTGGGGCTCAATAGCATGTGTGTTCACAATTACACGTTTAATATCAGGTAACTCCGAGTAATGCTGCACAAAGCAAAGGGAAAAGAAGTTAGGGATAAAAACATAATACATCTATTAGGCCAGCCAAAAAAAAAAGTAAACATCGAGCAACAACCTTTAAAGATTGGATATAAAGTCCAGCCTTTTCACAAAGCTGAGCAACACGAGGCCGGTCATAGTGGCTAAACATCCCATTTGCTAAAATTGCATCAGCCACATTGGGAAAGGTTACCAAATTGATCTCCAGAACCTAAGTTGACAGTGGAATAAAGCTCTGAGAAAGGAATATGAATAGGAAAACCACAGCCAGATACAACGTGGCAACTCTTTTCAACCTTAGTTTGCAGAAAAGCATGCTCAGGTAAATTTGGCTTCAGAACATCCAGAAGGAAAGCAGTCGCTTCACGGATCAGGTTTCTCTGTATATGCACAAGTAAATTAATACATGATAATTCTCTTGTAATGAGCTATATATATTGTTGTATACACTATCTAAACATATTTACCGACCTGAAGGAAAAGATCAGTGATGGTATTGTAGTCAACTGGACAGCCTCCTTCCATTTGGGACATCATTAAAGCAAAATTTACTGCTCCCTGCACAATAAACAACATCAGGTTAAAAAGTAATCAATCGAAGTTACTTCTTCATGACTCTTCTTGTGCGTCCGCAGAAAGCATCCAGTAAACCTGTTTTTCAAGGGTTAATTGCAAGTTTAAAAATGCACCATACTAACCTGGGGATCCGTACGGAGTATGGTTTGCAAAAGAAACATGTAATCAGGTGTATACCCAACCTAAATTCACAATATAAAACAATAGTACATTATTAGCACAATTAACTTCTGGGTAACCATTACATGGGAGCGGAAAACTTTTAAACTTATAGCTTACCTGCTTTGAGTAAATCAGTATTTTGTCAAACTCCCTTCGCTCTGCAAAAGCTGCTACAACTTTCGGAGTAGCTCGGGCTTTAATGTATATTTTCAGAGCAAGGTCATTATCTACAGTCTGGAACAGTGAAGATTATCGTTACAAGTTGCTAATGGAGACAATAAAGGACAATAATAAATTTTATGATTACCTTGACAAGGTCTCCAAGTTCTTCACTGCATTCTAACTTATCCTCTGCCAACCAGTTTTCCAAGAGGTTCTTCTTGTTTTGATTCACAACAAGACGAGATAGTTCCAAAGACTCATATGAATTGAGCTTCCCTCTAGTCAAAAGGGTCCCAAAATACTGTAACAATGGAGGAGTTTGCCCTGCTTGTACTGGAACACTCTGCAAAATTGAATAGTGGAATGTTATAGTTTTAGATTGGTGCTACCTACATCTAATAGCAGATACATGTCCGCAGAGGATTACTTGCTCAAATATGGACAAAATACCTGGAATTTAGCCACCGTATCAGGTGTCCGTAGAATCCCCTGAGGAGATTCAGCAGCAAGCTCAGCAGCCTCCTTGTACTTCGTTTGAGCAAATAACTCTTGGAACCGCTGGACGACCTGCAACATTGAAACTGAATATGAGAAATCTAACACCAACGAATGACTCTCTTTAGTTACTTCAGCAACAGCAGATCAACGCATCTGAGCCAAGGTAAACATCACATACCAGATTTTCTGCACCAGGGAGGTTTCCTCTTTTAGCCAGATTGACAGCAAGTTCCAAATTGTTCAACTGTTATACAAAATCATAGAGTTGTTAACATGTTATGAAGAAATAGATAAATTGTATCGAGAAAACACTGGAAAAGGGTAAACATACTTGACCGCTGATAAAAGGTATTATCGTAGCCTCATTTACTGTAGCCAGGAGAACTTGTCCTCGCCTATTAATGGCATAGAAACCCCCAACTGAAGAAGCTTCAGAAGTCAAGAAAATTGGGTCTGGGCTTATCCTATTTCTGTAGATGGCAGAAGCCGTCTCTAAATCGTATACGAACAACAGGCCAAGCTTGGTGATGACGTATACCAAGTAAAATTTGTGAGAGACCTGTCCGAAAAGGAGAGAAAATGGTGTCATAAAACATTCACCGGAAACTCACTGAAGTTACTGAACTTCTAATGCAACTACAAACCTGCATGGCTACAGGAAAATCATCAGCAAAATCTGGGGGGAAGAAGAGATCTGCCTGCTTCTTTGAAAATGATGGTTTTCCTGCAAAAAAATTTGCCCAATGTTAATGATCAGACAACAAAAAAAAACGTAACCAAATAGGCTAATAACCATTAAAATATAGAGCAGCTGAGGAAGCTAACCTGGTTGAGCGCCAAGCTCAATGACATGCAATTTTGATGTTATCTGTCCAGCATTAAAGCTCTTGCTTGCAAAGGATATAAGAATAGAAGGATTCTCATTCCCAGGGACCTATCGTTAATAATGTTGCTTGTTATACTACAATTCAAGATCAGACCACGGAATGAAAACACAAAAGAACCGGATAGTTTACCTTAAACTGGGCAAATGAAGCAGCATGTGCTTCAAGGGCCTGACTCCGCTGTTGATCAACAGAGAAAAGCTGCATATTCCCTTTTACCAATTGTGGTTTCTACAGAAAATAATAATGAAAAGCCCCAGTCAAGAATATATACAATGCCGGCCATTACAATGTCAGCATCCAACCTAATATGTGTCGTAGTAAACCTACCTCAGGAGAGCCAGGGGCAATTCCAATCAACACCAACCACTTCTCATTAGGAGAGCACTTATAGTTAATAATTTGATTGTTTGCCAAATTGGCTGTCCTATCAAACATCTTAACTGGCTCAGAATCACCTGGAAATATCGGAGCAAAATGAGAAACAACAGATACATGATATGAAGAAGATGACAGTAAGTTAAAGATACAAAACCTTCAATCGACCAATGATACACGGAAGTTTGTGTAACCAGCCCCAACATCTTTGGTGTAATCCATTTCCAAAAAGAAACCTATATAACATGGGTGGTTAATATCCAAAAGTAAATTTTAGATCTGTAACATCCGAGTCTGACAAAGTGTACAGCATGAAAGATAATCGACTAACAAAGAGTTTGTTTCAATGCTCACCTGCTCAGGCATCTGATGTGATTTCAACTTTGCTTTTGCTTCGATGTTAAATATCTGCAGATGGTCCTGAGTAGTTCCTGGCACTTGAGCTAAAAACAAATTAAGGAAAAAAGTGAGAAACAAAGGAAGAAATAAGTAATAGCTAATGTAACGAAACCACTACAGGCCTAATTTGAACAATAGCACATCTCAGAAAACATAGAACTCTATACGGAAGTCTCCATTAAACATACTATCGTACGAAAGTCCGGAACAAGAGCGTAGGACCGAAAATATATCTGCTTTAATATTATAATAGGTTTTCTATCAAATGATGCATCACAAACTTATGATCACATGGGTTTATAATTTTATCCAATATTACTGAGAGCAAAAAATTAAAATAAACCAAAAGCTAACAATGCGTAGGAGTTATCAATGATAATCCCAAGAAAAAACTTCAAAAGGAAGCTATTCTAGGTACAAGGTTTAGTAGTGGAACGAAACGGTCAAAGTACCTTTCAAGGCAAGGATCCTCGAGTTTGGGTTCATAAGAGCAGAATCAGCAGTAATAGGTCTCCTTAGAGGCTGCATCGGCATATTCATATCAATAATCACAACGCTGTTCTGAGGCGCCGTCTCTCGTACACATATGTACTTGTCAGACTCCATAGTAACATTCGTAAACGTGATGAATTGCTGATTGATCCCAATGCTCGGAAGCTGTTAAAAAATATCAAAACAAAGCGTACTTAGTTACTAGATCCGAGTGACTGGGACTACACAAAAAACTTAAAATCCAGGATCGATACATTGACATAACACAGATCTGAGCTCGATACACTAGCAATCAATCCGAGATGATCGATCGGAGATTCAAAACAGTAATCAGAGATTGCAACTATAGAAACATGTTAATCGTCCAAAATCCAGCTCGATTCCAGCATATGTTACTAAAAATGGAGGCGGAGACTCACCGTTAGGACCTCCTTCATCGTGATGGGGGCGTTAGCTGCCGCCATGTTTGACCTCAGATCGCGGCGAGATAATCCGGGGTCAGAATCAGATCCAAGGCCGGGACGGGACCGTCAACGGCCAGGAGAGAGAGTACCTGGAGAAGATTTGAAATCGATGTCAGATCTGAGAGGTAAGTGAGCGATAAAGGTGAGAGAGAGACGCACCTTTTTTCTTTCTTAAGGGAGTGAGAAATGACAAACAGCGATCCAATCGAACTCACTCGTCGAATATAAGGGGCGAACAAAAGGAGACGACGTGCTTTTAACCGGGTCGGATCGGGTCGAACTTGATCCGAGTCAACCCATGGGTCGGGTTCTGAGAATATTATGCGTATATATGTACGTGGAAAAGTAAAATAAAGTCAAAAGTCGATCGAAAAGCATATCAGTAACTCAGGCTATGGCCCAATTATATAGACGAATAAAAAACAAAGGCCCATTAAGAAGCCCATAGAACTTTCCGCGGGTCTTTTGAAGGGAGAAATCACAAAAATCATAGTGAACCCTAGTTTCCGATCATGCAGTTTAATCTTCTGAGACACGTCTTTACCACGCAGTTAACTCGCCAAGGCAGATCCGTTGTGTCTAGCCGCAACTTCTCTTCATACCGTAGAATCAATGGTAACGTTATCTGATTCTCGGACAGTGGAAGTTTTCGATATGTATCTGTACTAGAGTTTGTGATTGTTCTTTTTAATAGAATAGCACACCCGAAGTTTGCCATACGAATAAGAAGAAGATCTGTCCCACCGACGATTTGGAGACGAGTGATAAGTTTAACTTGTTTTGGACATCGTTTGCCAAAGGCTATTGTGTTTTCATTTTTTGGGGTAATATTGTTGTCTGATTATCCTTATAATTTTGAGATTATCAATCAATAATTTTTTTAGTTACAGGTAGTAAAACATCGTGATTGTTTTTGTTTCATATCTCAGGAATTGTCCAGATATGTGAATACCGGAGAACAGTGGAAAGAGATTTGTATGAACGTCGTGGCTTGGTATGGAATTTTATTTTCTTAAACCTTTGGGAATTAAAATGGAACTATGGAGTTGGAAAACCCAAAAACTAAACGAGAATCTACGTCTGTTTGCTCTCTTACTTTATGATTTCAGGTAAAAAAGACAACCATACGTGATATTCTTCGTTGGTTTGGTCTTTGATGCTGTGAACAATAAATATTTTGTGGTTGTGATTGCTTTGATGCGGTGTTTAGTGTAGAAGATGGACCTCTTTATTCATTTGTGCTTAGTAAATGATGCTGGCATCCTCTATATGGTTGTCACTTATCATGTTGCTTTATGTTTACTTTCTATGCTGTGAACAAAACAGATAAAACCATAATCATAATCTATGGTTGTCACTTATGGTATATTTCGTTGTTTTTCTTCATTTTATATTTTGGAAATCGCACAGAGATAAGTGTTGAGTGATGATTTTTTCAAATTCATTTAACAAAGTTTTTGTAAACATCCAACCGCTGATTTCTTACTCAAGGCTGATGTGGTCTGGAAAACCAAATTCGAATAGAACAATCAATATAATACATATCTATCTATACTAATAAAGTAGAGATATCTGCTTTCTCAGTTCACCACGTCAGCAAGGAGCGTGGGGGGGGGTTTGGACACATGGAAACTTAAAAATAACTCTTTTCTTTATGTTCGTTTGTGGCTTTGTACAAACCCAACCTTTCATATTTTCTTTCTCTAGCCGACTGCAAAATTAGATCGTCACCAGTTACAAATCAAAGACAACGCCCACTTCTTCCACTATCTTATCATTTACTCTCCTCTTCAAGTTAGTAATCGATCAATATTCTCATTTCTATATATCTTCTGCCTCTTCAAAATTTCTATAAGAGTAGTTGAGGGATTCGATTGTTGAGATCCTGAAGAACCTAAAAGGATTTTTTTGACTACGACGGCACTAATCCAAAGGCATCAATATAATACATATCTATGATATATTCTCGTTATCATGATAAATAATAGAAAAACCATACAAATCTAGCCACCGATCGTGATAGCTAATTTAACTTTAAAGTTTGTGGGCACTATTTGTATTAATAAATATTATATGTTTAGATATTTGTTCGTAGATATGACAATCATGGACTGTGGATCTGGCAAGGACAGTCAAGGGACGGTATTAGGTCAGGATTTTCTAGGCCCGCTAATTTGCAGGTCTCGCAGGACGGGTTGTCGCCAGACTGCAAGACTGGTTTTTTTTAGGATGGGGTCTAATCGGGCTATGTGGGATTACAAGGAACCACATTTTTTGTCTTCTTCATTTTTTGTTTTATATGAAAAAATGAGAGAAAAAGTGAGAAGAAGGTGATTCGTGTGACTTCCGCTCGAAAAAATGAAAGGAGCTCTGGCGATGATGATTCGAGCTCCGGCAATGACGATTCGAGTTCTGGTGGTGTTTTAATTTGGTGTTCTTTTTTATTTACTTTGGATTGGCAGCTTTGATTTGGTGTTTAGTTTCATTTAATTTTTGGAATCATCAAACTAAAACATTGGTTATAAACTTATGAATTATAAGTTAATGAAAAATATCTTCTGCAATTATTTTTAATTGGTATGTTAATATGTTTGGAGTGTGACAAAATTAAGTACAACTATTGTTTTGAATAACAAATAAACAAATCAATGACTGATGAATCATGTCTAGTTCAATCGAAGACCTGAATCGTGTCCTAAAATGGCCTAAAATGTCTTGGAGTGGCCTGAAACGTAGGCCTAGGACTTATGAGATCCGAATTCGATCCGAGATCCGCTCCCGATCCGCTCCTAATCCGCTCCGAAAATAGGATATCCGGGGTGTCCGGATCCGAATCCGGATAGTAAAATCTTGGATCCGTGCAAACCGAATCCGGATCCAGATATCTTAATTTTTAGGTCCGGATATCCGGGTCCGGATATCCGTATCCGGATCCATATTTTAAAAATACATTAAATTTTTAAATTTTATTAATATTTATATTTGATATATTAATATTTATACATGAATTAATCTTATAATATTATATTTTAGTTTTTACAATATTATAAACATATATAAATATATTTATAAATATATTTATATATGTTTATAATATTGTAAAAACTAAAATATAATATTATAAGATTAATTCATGTATAAATATTAATATATCAAATATAAATATTAATAAAATTTAAAAATTTAATGTATTTTTAAAATATGGATCCGGATACGGATATCCGGACCCGGATATCCGGACCTAAAAATTAAGATATCCGGATCCGGATTCGGTTTGCACGGATCCAAGATTTTACTATCCGGATTCGAATCCGGACACCCCGGATATCCTATTTTCGGAGCGGATTAGGAGCGGATCGGGAGCGGATCTCGGATCGAATTCGGATCTCATAAGTCCTAGGCCTACGTTTCAGGCCACTCCAAGACATTTTAGGCCATTTTAGGACACGATTCAGGTCTTCGATTGAACTAGACATGATTCATCAGTCATTGATTTGTTTATTTGTTATTCAAAACAATAGTTGTACTTAATTTTGTCACACTCCAAACATATTAACATACCAATTAAAAATAATTGCAGAAGATATTTTTCATTAACTTATAATTCATAAGTTTATAACCAATGTTTTAGTTTGATGATTCCAAAAATTAAATGAAACTAAACAC
This sequence comes from Brassica oleracea var. oleracea, assembly GCF_000695525.1. Lineage (NCBI taxonomy): Eukaryota > Viridiplantae > Streptophyta > Magnoliopsida > Brassicales > Brassicaceae > Brassica > Brassica oleracea. Next base: position 42,497,370 of record NC_027752.1, on the reverse strand, counting down.
CAAATCAAAGCTGCCAATCCAAAGTAAATAAAAAAGAACACCAAATTAAAACACCACCAGAACTCGAATCGTCATTGCCGGAGCTCGAATCATCATCGCCAGAGCTCCTTTCATTTTTTCGAGCGGAAGTCACACGAATCACCTTCTTCTCACTTTTTCTCTCATTTTTTCATATAAAACAAAAAATGAAGAAGACAAAAAATGTGGTTCCTTGTAATCCCACATAGCCCGATTAGACCCCATCCTAAAAAAAACCAGTCTTGCAGTCTGGCGACAACCCGTCCTGCGAGACCTGCAAATTAGCGGGCCTAGAAAATCCTGACCTAATACCGTCCCTTGACTGTCCTTGCCAGATCCACAGTCCATGATTGTCATATCTACGAACAAATATCTAAACATATAATATTTATTAATACAAATAGTGCCCACAAACTTTAAAGTTAAATTAGCTATCACGATCGGTGGCTAGATTTGTATGGTTTTTCTATTATTTATCATGATAACGAGAATATATCATAGATATGTATTATATTGATGCCTTTGGATTAGTGCCGTCGTAGTCAAAAAAATCCTTTTAGGTTCTTCAGGATCTCAACAATCGAATCCCTCAACTACTCTTATAGAAATTTTGAAGAGGCAGAAGATATATAGAAATGAGAATATTGATCGATTACTAACTTGAAGAGGAGAGTAAATGATAAGATAGTGGAAGAAGTGGGCGTTGTCTTTGATTTGTAACTGGTGACGATCTAATTTTGCAGTCGGCTAGAGAAAGAAAATATGAAAGGTTGGGTTTGTACAAAGCCACAAACGAACATAAAGAAAAGAGTTATTTTTAAGTTTCCATGTGTCCAAACCCCCCCCCACGCTCCTTGCTGACGTGGTGAACTGAGAAAGCAGATATCTCTACTTTATTAGTATAGATAGATATGTATTATATTGATTGTTCTATTCGAATTTGGTTTTCCAGACCACATCAGCCTTGAGTAAGAAATCAGCGGTTGGATGTTTACAAAAACTTTGTTAAATGAATTTGAAAAAATCATCACTCAACACTTATCTCTGTGCGATTTCCAAAATATAAAATGAAGAAAAACAACGAAATATACCATAAGTGACAACCATAGATTATGATTATGGTTTTATCTGTTTTGTTCACAGCATAGAAAGTAAACATAAAGCAACATGATAAGTGACAACCATATAGAGGATGCCAGCATCATTTACTAAGCACAAATGAATAAAGAGGTCCATCTTCTACACTAAACACCGCATCAAAGCAATCACAACCACAAAATATTTATTGTTCACAGCATCAAAGACCAAACCAACGAAGAATATCACGTATGGTTGTCTTTTTTACCTGAAATCATAAAGTAAGAGAGCAAACAGACGTAGATTCTCGTTTAGTTTTTGGGTTTTCCAACTCCATAGTTCCATTTTAATTCCCAAAGGTTTAAGAAAATAAAATTCCATACCAAGCCACGACGTTCATACAAATCTCTTTCCACTGTTCTCCGGTATTCACATATCTGGACAATTCCTGAGATATGAAACAAAAACAATCACGATGTTTTACTACCTGTAACTAAAAAAATTATTGATTGATAATCTCAAAATTATAAGGATAATCAGACAACAATATTACCCCAAAAAATGAAAACACAATAGCCTTTGGCAAACGATGTCCAAAACAAGTTAAACTTATCACTCGTCTCCAAATCGTCGGTGGGACAGATCTTCTTCTTATTCGTATGGCAAACTTCGGGTGTGCTATTCTATTAAAAAGAACAATCACAAACTCTAGTACAGATACATATCGAAAACTTCCACTGTCCGAGAATCAGATAACGTTACCATTGATTCTACGGTATGAAGAGAAGTTGCGGCTAGACACAACGGATCTGCCTTGGCGAGTTAACTGCGTGGTAAAGACGTGTCTCAGAAGATTAAACTGCATGATCGGAAACTAGGGTTCACTATGATTTTTGTGATTTCTCCCTTCAAAAGACCCGCGGAAAGTTCTATGGGCTTCTTAATGGGCCTTTGTTTTTTATTCGTCTATATAATTGGGCCATAGCCTGAGTTACTGATATGCTTTTCGATCGACTTTTGACTTTATTTTACTTTTCCACGTACATATATACGCATAATATTCTCAGAACCCGACCCATGGGTTGACTCGGATCAAGTTCGACCCGATCCGACCCGGTTAAAAGCACGTCGTCTCCTTTTGTTCGCCCCTTATATTCGACGAGTGAGTTCGATTGGATCGCTGTTTGTCATTTCTCACTCCCTTAAGAAAGAAAAAAGGTGCGTCTCTCTCTCACCTTTATCGCTCACTTACCTCTCAGATCTGACATCGATTTCAAATCTTCTCCAGGTACTCTCTCTCCTGGCCGTTGACGGTCCCGTCCCGGCCTTGGATCTGATTCTGACCCCGGATTATCTCGCCGCGATCTGAGGTCAAACATGGCGGCAGCTAACGCCCCCATCACGATGAAGGAGGTCCTAACGGTGAGTCTCCGCCTCCATTTTTAGTAACATATGCTGGAATCGAGCTGGATTTTGGACGATTAACATGTTTCTATAGTTGCAATCTCTGATTACTGTTTTGAATCTCCGATCGATCATCTCGGATTGATTGCTAGTGTATCGAGCTCAGATCTGTGTTATGTCAATGTATCGATCCTGGATTTTAAGTTTTTTGTGTAGTCCCAGTCACTCGGATCTAGTAACTAAGTACGCTTTGTTTTGATATTTTTTAACAGCTTCCGAGCATTGGGATCAATCAGCAATTCATCACGTTTACGAATGTTACTATGGAGTCTGACAAGTACATATGTGTACGAGAGACGGCGCCTCAGAACAGCGTTGTGATTATTGATATGAATATGCCGATGCAGCCTCTAAGGAGACCTATTACTGCTGATTCTGCTCTTATGAACCCAAACTCGAGGATCCTTGCCTTGAAAGGTACTTTGACCGTTTCGTTCCACTACTAAACCTTGTACCTAGAATAGCTTCCTTTTGAAGTTTTTTCTTGGGATTATCATTGATAACTCCTACGCATTGTTAGCTTTTGGTTTATTTTAATTTTTTGCTCTCAGTAATATTGGATAAAATTATAAACCCATGTGATCATAAGTTTGTGATGCATCATTTGATAGAAAACCTATTATAATAT
>NC_027752.1:42485272-42492246 GCF_000695525.1 Brassica oleracea var. oleracea | reverse complement strand
ATATTTATACATGAATTAATCTTATAATATTATATTTTAGTTTTTACAATATTATAGACATATATAAATATATTTATAAATATTTAATTTATGCATTATATTAAAAAAATAGTATTTTTTGTTAAAAAAATTATTTTTAATTATTTTGACGGATCCAGATCCGGATATCCGCGGATAATAGAATATCGAGACGGATATCCGAAACCCGAAAATCCGGAAACCACGAATCCGGATCCGGATATTAAATCCACGGATCCGACGGATCCGGATCCGGATCCGGATACCCTAAATTTCCCGGATATCCGGATCCGTCCCAGGGCTACTGAAACGTCCTATTGCGTGTATTATCATTTGTCTTGCGGCCGACCACAAAAACTTGTGCATATATCAGGATGGGTTTGGGCAGCCATTCTAGAGACTGTGGTCCGCGTGGACCTGATCCGCTATAATCCGCTTGAAGATAATTCTGATGTGGTCCGGGACGGGACAGGACAACCTTTTTGCCATCGTTCATGGTATAAGTTTCTTTATATAGATTGGCAATAGATTTTTTTTTGGGAATAATTATATCAATATAGTGGTCAAAATTGCCGAGCTAGGGACAAATAGTATAAGGATAAAAAGACAAACCCTAGCTTCCGATCATGCCTACGAACAATCTGTGATCCGTCACTGCGCAGGTAGATCGACGATCCTAAAAATATACAGTGCTCGTATTACGGCCGCAATTTCTCTTCATACCGTAGCAGCTACGGTAACGTTATCTGATTTTCGCATGAAATTATTAAACTCGATCACGAGTGTAGGGTTTCGATGCATTCGTCCGAGTAAGAACAAAACCATTTTTGTTTATTTTTGGTCATTTGAGATTGTAGAGTCAAGGGAGCAGGAATGGTAGATACCCTAATTCGAGTCACAGGAACCCTTCTAGGGTGTTGCGTAGGTATGGAGAGTGTGCAAGATTGAATTCACTTTGTTTTGCATCAAGGAATCAAATAAGTCAGCATGTGATTTTTTTTTATTTTGTATAAATTAAAGGTTATATTGTACAACATAGCTGGGTATCAGATCTTGAGACGAAGCGGCAAAAGGTACACAGGACAAAAAAACAACAACTGAATGACATTGTAACAATTGATATTATTTAACCTTCACCATCTCGTGTGTGCTTATTAATTTTCAGCTTGTGAGGGAGTCTTTTTGGTACCATGGGGGACCTGAAAATCTAAGGGAAAAGATGTGGTCTGACTTTAAGGTAGTAAAGATGTGGTCTGATCTAAAGAAAAAGATGTCCTCTTTTCCACAGGGAGTAAAGATGTTTTCTGATCTAGGGGATAAGGCTTGTTCTGAACTAAGGGAGAAGACGTTGTCTGATCCAGGTGAAATGATGTCGTCTGATCTTAAGGATGAAGATGGGGTCTGATCGAAAATCAAACATCTCCAAACTTCGATGATCATCGTGTGGAATCTGAAATAGTATTGGGTTTCGTTTTTGTGAATTACTTGCGTCTTGCCATCTTGTTCATTCGCCCAACAAGTAATGTCATATTGGTTCTTAACGATCGAGATCATTACTGTAAAACCCAACAAAAGAAAGAAGAAAACTGGGGGTATGGCCCAACAACAAAATTGGCATATAAAAGAAAACCGTAAGCCTATTTGTTTGTGAGGGAAGTATGCCGGAGACTTTTAAATCAAAGATCTGTGGAAGACTTGGCTTATGGTTCATACTCTCAAGTATATGATGATGATTTTCAGTTTATGTATCCAACATAACTAATAATTTATAGTCACTAACAAGTTTAAAAGTCTCTCAAAGAAGAAACTTCAGACATAATTAGTTTTACTTGTTGCGAGGAGTGACAACTCAGTGAACAGAAATGCGGACAAGTAAAGTATTATTGTATCAATTCATCATTCACCCAAAGGGTTGCTAACTTGCTATGATATAATATTTAGAATGACATGACTTTGCCAATGCAACCAAACACAAGTTTATGTAAACACCATCCTTGAATCCTTACATTATCACCCTCATGGAAACAAGTATCGTCCACAAAAGCAAATAGCGCAATATAGAGCCAATCATTGATTCCCATTCGACAATCACCGAAACTTTTTCTTAAAGCACTTCCGATAGAAAGTTCTAGCTCCCGGGTTTTAAAAATACATATAGGCAGAGCCGTCTTTTAGCACGTGCAAGTGGAGTGGTCGAACAGGGTCCAAAATTTTAGAGGATCTATTATTTTTTTATAGTAATAGTTATAGATTTAAAATCATATATTTATAAAAAAAAATAGAATAACTATATTTGAATTTAATTTTCGTATTTATAACCAATAACTATAAATAACAATGCTTTATTTTGTTTTTATAACCAAAAAATAAATTAGAAAGTAATTAATATTTATATCAATTATATATTTTGGAAAGTAAGAAATAGTTGTTGATGTGTGTTTTGAATATTCAATGGTAGTATATAAAGTTAATATTCTAATTTGATTATGTTTAGGAAACAATTATCAATTAGTAAGGTATTTTCTCAATTTTTTTTATCAATTAGTGATTATCTACTTCGAGATATATTTTCATTCACTGTTTTTTAAATAAAAAATAGCAAACACAGAGAAAAAAACTAGTCTACAACTTCGACAAGAAAAAAGAGTACCTTGTCTAATCAAGGGTATATAACTTTTTGTCTAACTACTATCCAAATTTTGTTACTCTATTATATTTACATATTGTAATCGCAAACCGAAGGTTTATCCAAGAATGGCTGTCTCGCTTTGCCTTGTTCAAAGAAGTTCTGTTAATCATCATGTTTTATTGTTCACTTTTGGTGAAGGTTTATTTTGATCTGTTTACTCACTTCTTCTAGTCTGTTCTTGTCGTTGTTCTTGTCGTTTTCCTTGTTAGGGCTTTAGTTTCTGGGAAACCTTTTGCAGCTTTGTTTCCAGAAACATTGATGTGTGCTGGTGGCTTTGTATCTCACCCATGTATCTCGTCTTTGTAGGTTTGAATGAATGCAGTGTTTAAAAAAAAGTCATGGATATAATAAACGTAACAAAGAAACCTAAGAAAGCTAGAAGAATGATCAAATTTTATGATTTGATCGATGATTTTGCATTGGAAAATGCCAAATGATCACGTTCAGTGATTTTTCATTAATTAAAAACTAGAAAATGGTGTTAAATTTAATTATTTTATATTATAATGATATTTTGTAAAAAAATCTAAATAATTTCAGATTATTAAAAAATGTCTTATTTTCTTTTTTGAATAAAGTTTGAGACGACCTTGCACATATGTATATGTATATATTCATATTAGTATTTGATAATAGAGTTTTTAATTTTATAGAAAACTCAACTCAAAGTATCTAAATCAAAAAAACAACATCACCAAAATGAAATCAAACTCCACTTAGGTGTTCTGACTACAGTGACTACTATTGACATTACTGCGAGTCTCCATCAAAATAAAAGCAGCAATTGGTGTAAACATATGAAACAAAGAAACGTAGTTGACTCAAATTATCAAAAGATGGCTTCTTCGCCGAAAAAAACTCTCTACTTTTCCCTGCTAACAATGTTTATCATTTAAATAATGTGCCTCAACTCAAAAGGAATTATTTATTTTTGTTATATTTAATATAGGTCATGAAACATATGCCTCATTGTTTTTCTTACTTCCACTTTATCTCTACAACAACAACATCAGCTAAATACGTGTTGAATATTAGTATTATGAAAAATTGTGGTCAAAATTCAAAACTTCCCCACACGAAACAGAACCCCACCGTGTGAATTTAGTTGCAATATAGGCACATATACTAGTTGCATAAATGTAATTCTAAACTCACAACCTCAGAAAGGAAAACACTTTGTGAACCAGAGAATAGCAAGAGAAGAGATAAACTGAGAGACGACAAGCAACAAGAAGCACAAGTCTACACCTTTCTCTCTCTCTAGCTCAAGTGGAGGAGGAGGATAGATATATATAATCAATCTCTCATTACATTATCTCTTCCTTGCTCTCATCTCTTTCTATTAACCTCTCATTTAATAACATTAAGAGAGAGAGAGAGAATAAAAGAGAGTCTTTTTTTCTTGTGGGAGAGAGAGAGCTCTGGTAATGGCGAACTTGGTCTTATCAGAATGTGGAGTAAGACCTCTCCCCAGAATCTACGCCACACCCAGATCCAGTTTCCTCTCTACCAACAAACCCACCTCCTTCAAATTCAGACAATCCCCTTCCTCCTCATCTCTCAACCTTCGTCTGAATTCTCGAAACTGGGCGTTGAATGTGAGCACACCTCTAACAGTCGACTCCTCATCATCTCCTCCAATCGAGGAAGAACCCAAAACGCAGAGATTCGACCCAGGCGCCCCTCCTCCGTTCAACCTAGCGGACATCAGAGCAGCTATACCCAAGCATTGCTGGGTTAAGAATCCATGGAAGTCTATGAGTTACGTCGTCAGAGACGTCGCCATCGTGTTCGCGTTGGCTGCTGGAGCTGCTTACCTCAACAATTGGCTCGTTTGGCCTCTCTATTGGATTGCTCAAGGAACCATGTTCTGGGCTCTCTTCGTTCTTGGCCATGACTGGTAAATAAATATTAAAAAAAATCCAATCTTTTTGATGTTTCCTTGTGATTTGGTCAATTTTGGATGATACCCACTTTTCAATTTTGGAACCAATTGAATCAAAAAAAAAATCTTGGCTTTTACATCATCATCATGTTTGCGTGTGGACAAAACTTAGTTGGCAACTAGTTATTTTTTTTTTTCTTTTAGATGTTCTTAATTGTGAAAACATTTTTTTTTTTGTTGGGTTTCAGTGGACATGGTAGCTTCTCAAATGACCCGAGGTTGAACAGTGTGGTGGGTCACCTTCTTCATTCCTCTATTCTAGTCCCTTACCATGGCTGGTTAGTTTTGCTTTTCTCTCACAAACTACTTGCAGAGTCTTTTGTCTTCTTCTTCTTCTTCATGTTATAAAGTATGTGAACAAATCTTCTTCTTCTTCTTCATGTTATAAAGTATGTGAACAAATCTTCTTCTTCTTCTTCATGTTATAAAGTATGTGAACAAATCTTCTTCTTCTTCTTCATGTTATAAAGTATGTGAACAAATCTTCTTCTTCTTCTTCATGTTATAAAGTATGTGAACAAATCTTCTTCTTCTTCTTCATGTTATAAAGTATGTGAACAAATCTTCTTCTTCTTCTTCATGTTATAAAGTATGTGAACAAATCTTCTTCTTCTTCTTCATGTTATAAAGTATGTGAACAAATCTTCTTCTTCTTCTTCATGTTATAAAGTATGTGAACAAATCTTCTTCTTCTTCTTCATGTTATAAAGCAGAGTCTTTTGTCTTCTTCTTCTTCTTCATGTTATAAAGTATGTGAACAAATCTTCTTCTTCTTCTTCATGTTATAAAGTATGTGACTTTGTTTTGACCTGCAGGAGAATTAGCCACAGAACTCACCACCAGAACCATGGACATGTTGAGAACGACGAATCTTGGCATCCTGTAAGTTATTAACACAGGTCATGTGGTGTTTCTTTTATTTATACTGTTTGTTGTGACTGCAGATGTCTGAGAAAATCTACAAGAGTTTAGACAAACCGACTCGGTTCTTTAGATTTACACTGCCTCTTGTGATGCTCGCTTACCCTTTCTACTTGGTAAAGAAAATTAATCTGTTTGTTACTTTAATAGCTTAAGCTGACACAAATCAAGTGTAAAAACAAGGCTCATGTTTTCTTCATTAGTTGTTTCAGTGGGCAAGAAGTCCGGGGAAGAAGGGTTCTCATTACCATCCAGACAGCGACTTGTTCCTTCCTAAAGAGAGAAATGATGTTCTCACTTCTACCGCTTGTTGGACTGCAATGGCTGCTCTGCTTGTCTGTCTCAACTTCGTGATGGGTCCAATGCAAATGCTGAAACTTTATGTGATTCCTTACTGGGTAATGCGTCTCTGTTACTCCCCTGATTCATATTATTCCCTTTGCCTGACACCACAATTGTTTTTTTAATGTCAAAATACAGATAAATGTTATGTGGTTGGACTTTGTGACTTACCTGCATCACCATGGTCATGAAGATAAGCTCCCTTGGTACCGTGGGAAGGTAGTCTTTGGCCTTTGTAGACAACACCATGTTATCTCTCTCTCTCTCTCTCTTTAAGGTTGTCTAAACTCTCATGTCTCTCTCGGAAACAGGAATGGAGTTACTTGAGAGGAGGACTTACAACATTGGACCGTGACTACGGATTGATCAACAACATCCATCACGACATTGGAACTCATGTGATACATCATCTTTTCCCTCAGATCCCACATTATCATCTAGTAGAAGCAGTAAGTAGTTGAAACGAAAGTTTGATTTTTGGTGTGTTCATGCTACTACAGAAGCTTAGAACTTATCTCTGTGTGTCTCTTGGTTGCTTGTTTCTCCTTTGCAGACAGAAGCAGCTAAACCAGTATTAGGGAAGTATTATAGGGAGCCTGATAAGTCTGGACCTTTGCCATTGCATTTACTGGGAATCTTAGCAAAAAGTATTAAAGAAGATCATTTTGTGAGCGATGAAGGAGATGTTGTATACTATGAAGCAGACCCTAATCTCTATGGACAGATCAAGGTAACATCAGAATGAAATGAAGCATGCAAAGAGAGAAAGAGAGAGAAGCTGTCAGATTTATCTATTTCTGACCAGCTGATTTTTTTTGCTTATTAATGTCAATTCATTGTGTTACCATTATCTCTGAATACAATCAGATGGAAACCCCAACTTTGTTTTCAATACTTGAAGCATATATATAAGATACATTGTACTGTCATTAGATTCACCACTCTCAAGGTTTTTTATACATATTTTGTATTTGAGTGATTACACCAAACATTATTCAGTTTGGTTGGTTTTGTATTTTAAGGTAAGTTTCAATTATAATTTCATTCATGCGGTGAACA
>NC_027752.1:42472149-42485117 GCF_000695525.1 Brassica oleracea var. oleracea | reverse complement strand
TCACGAAAATAAAAAGTTCTCCAATAACCTACTTAAAATATAAAATCCCCTTTTAAAAAAAACGTACTTAATAATATTTTTTTACGTGTAATAGTTGAAAACTGACAATTGAATATCGATCTAGAATATTATTTTAATATATCTAATGGTAAAATATTAATTGTAATAAACAAATTTTGAATTTTGTAATATTACATGAATTAGAAGTCTTTAAAATCTAAAATCTATTTTATTAACATAATATATTTTTTATTAATTTATTATTTTTACGTTACAAAATATTGCTTTAGTTTTATTTGTATATTAATTTTATAATAATTTATATTTTTAAGCAATTTTAAAATTATCAAGAATATAATATATTTAAAATTATTTATTTAAATATATCCAAATATGATGTCTTATTTTTATGTGTGTTTGCGTTGAGCATATTAATTTGTAGTTTGTATATTAAATAACACCTTGTTGCGTGTCGTTCTATGGTTTTAATAAATGAGTTGTCATTTCATTTTTATTACTACTAACATGATTTTTTAGTGATTAGTGATAATATATTTTTAACGTTATGTATTATATTTTATCGTATATTTTCTAACTCTTCATGCTGACACTTTTTAGAATCATTTTAATTAGATAATAGGTTTAAAGATGTAAATAAAACTGTGTATGTTCTAAAGTTAGACTTTTTAGTGTAACTGAGCACTATCAATTGTGGAAATTATATTATGATTTTATTTTACTAAATCTTTCTTTATGTATATATTTTTTGTTTTATTTTGTATTTTTACAATTTATTGCTTTATTCTTTAATTGGAGAGAATTGCTACTTCATATACCTTAAAAGTCTTCGGTTGGTTTTTGTTCGTTTTCTTTCTCCAATTACAATGTACAGTTCGACCGTTTCTTTTTTTGGGATCAAACTACTAATATTATCAGATAGAAAAGTTTAAATTCTAAGAATAGAGTGAGTATTTGTGCTAGAGAAAACTGATTTAGCCACTAATATAGTGAGATATTATAATATTAGAAGGTATGAAAACGCTTCTCTATTGTCATATGCTGGACATAATTAAGTTGTTGTTAATTGATTTTATATTTATGATAACTGGAAATACATCTTTATTTCTTCCTTACATCATCTTTAATTGGTTTACGGTTCGACCATTTCTAATATACTTAGAGTAACATAATATTAGATGTAGATTATCTCCTTCAATTAGGAATGCACATAATGAGAGAAATTCAAGGTGTGACCACTTTACAATTTTTTCTCCATATCTATATAGAGTTAGTTTATAAATTACTCTATCGGTTTCAAAATGTAACCAATTTTAATTAAAATCTGTAATATTTAAAAGTTATTACTTTAGAAAACTGTCATTTAATATATAAATTTAATCAATTACACAGTAATTTACATAATTTAATTGGCCACACAATATCCAATAAATATAAATTTACATTGAAATATGAAAACAATTTATATAGTGAAACAAAAAATACTTTTAAACCATTATATTATAAAACAAAGAGAATATTCAAATTATATTGAAACATTAGAATAGTAAGAATTAGAAAAGCTGAAATCTCAACGTCTATCATTTACGTCGGTCATGCCTTAGACCTTCTCCAATGTATTCCTCTATTTTTTTTCTCTAAAATCGAGGAATTTCATAATAGAGATGGATTTGTCTCCGATGTATTTTTCTATTTTATCTCATAAAAAAGAATATTCTTGATATATTCTTTTCTAAGTTTACAAATAATAGTTTTTATTTGTGAAAGTTGAAAACCAGCCCAACTTATTTTAGTATTTTATAAAATTATGATATTATTTACACTAAATATTTCTTTACAAACTATTATGTAAATGAAAAATATAATTATATTTATATAAATAATATATTTTCACAAAAAAAATATTTTCGGTTATAATTGTTTAAGTAAAAAGTTAAAGCATCATTTTGTAAAAACAAATAGAGGAGGTGACATGGCAAAAATATAGTTTCTCATTGGTCGATTATTTTCGCCTACGTGGACACTCTATCTAAGGCTTATATCCTCCTTTTATTACTTGTTTGATATTTAATACTTAATTTTTAATATATTATGTATTATGTTTTTCAATGTTATGTTTTTTGCATAATTCGACCCCTGTTATACTATGATTAGTTACTTCTTCACCTTTACTTCTCTGTTATCAATAATACACCCCCAAACCACTGTAAGTATTGAGATCTTTTTGATAGAAAACAAAATTTTAGTCATTTTCTAACAAAAACAAAATTATTTGAACATGTCCAAAAGTAAATTAACGATGTTGACAACTGGAATTATTGGGGTTTTTGTTATGATTTTTAGAAAAAAAAAGAGAGAAAGAAGTGGGAAATTCGCATGATAAAAGAAAGTATATAACAAATGCAATACATGTTGCCACTTCTCATGATATCAGAAAATGAATTCATGCACGTGGACCCTGTTAGTACAGTTTTCATTATTATTTTCTTGTAGTAAACCGTATTATTATTAGAGGTAGAGGATGTGCACATGATCGATACATTCTATTGTCCTTTGCTGCCAAAAAAACAATTGATAATGCAAGAGAAGTGGCGATGATATAAAGTTGAGTATGTTAATGTGTGAGGTGTGTTGTTGTGTGTCCTTATGACCAAGACAGATGGTGTTGACTTGTGGTTGGTGTCACTTTGTCGATTTTCTAAGATCATTGCTGACTCAGCTGCTGCTCACTCACTTTCTTTTTGTCCTCTAGCTCAGCAGCGCGTGGACAAAACAACCGGTCGCCTATCTCCGGTTCGTAGACGGACCTTTATTTAGGACGATGAGTAATTAGTAATGGGCCAATAACAGTATAAACGAAGCCCATTACGAAAAGTAGTCGGAGAACAAACATAGTCGCCGGTCAAAGCGTTGTCGTTTCAAAACAGAGACCTTCGTTTTCCGCAACGGAAGGAGGGAAGCTCTGTCGCTCTTAGATCTTCACTCGGAAACTTTAGGAGGGAAGATTACTTTAAAGCTTCGAGCTTTCGGATCAGCTTGTTTATAATCAACTGGTTTCGATGTCTTTGATACACCTCTTCTTCTTCGTGGGTTTGGTAAGCCTTGAAGCTGCTGCCGCGACTTCGTTTTCCCTAGGATCGCGCTCGATTCTCCGAGACATCGGTAGTAACGTCATCGCGGATCAGAAAGATAACACCGTCGAGCCGAACGCGATCAACTTTGATTCAGTTTTCCAAGACACCTCTGCCAAGTTCGCCGTTTTGGAGTTCTTCGCTCACTGGTCAGTCTTCTCTCTAGAATCAACCTGGAAAAAAAAAGTTTCAATCTTTCGTTTAGAAATGCTCCCAAGTCCTGAGATTTATCAAGAAATAGACTTTACGTATTTTAAAATTGAATGCTAAAAATCTTGATCAACATTTGGGCTAAAAAAACAACGAAGCCCAACATTACAAAGCCCGGCTGACATGGCAAAAAGAAACTTTTCTATTAGTTGATTTTTTGATCCTACGTGGACACTCTTCCCTTGGACTATATCCCCTTTTAGTATTGTTTATAAATTTATTTTATTGATAATATTATTTTTTGGTTTTTTTCTTTTACATTAACTTCTTGTTTTTTCCAATGTTAGTTTTTCTTAATTTAAATTTATATGTTTATAATTTTTCATTTTTCTTGTTGTAGATGGAGAATTATATTTTTATTGATGGTTTTTTGTATGTGACATAAACTTTTTGAAATTTTAAAATAATGTTATATATAGTACGATTAACACATTAAAGAAGAGAAACATATTCAGGCACATTTTACACAGGTTTTATATGCATAATTTTAAACATTATATATGTATATATTATAAGTTTGAAACATGTAAATGCTTTCTAAAGCTAAATACTTGTTCTGAGTTTACATAACTTATCGAAAGTTTTATCTCTTTTTAAATTCAAATCACAGAAAAAAATATCAAAAAATCAGCATAGATGGGTTTTTTGAGCTTTTAAATCGAAAAATTACATGAATCAGATAACAACAGTTTTATAAACAACTGGATAAAATTTGACCGAGCCAAAGATTTTTACACAATATGTTCTTTCTTCTTCAAATTGCGAAGAACCTATAGGCACAAGAAAAAAAATCATAATTTTTGTTTTCACTTATATAACATTTTTTCTTCTTTACACACGGAGTTTATTACACTGGTATAAGCAATGGAGAACTCTATTCATGTAAGATTCACATCTATGCATTTTGACAAAGAAGAATTTTAGAATCTTTAGTTTCGGAATGGACCAACTTCAGTCATATATACTATATTTTCTCTATGATTCAAATCTTACAATTTTAATGTATGTGCAGATTTCCATGTGAAAAAGCATGCACGTCATCTATCATTCAACCTATTACTTTTTCCAAAGTAAACACTATAATCCTCGTTTGGTTAGCTCCACAAACTAATATCTTTGGATCAGTTTACTAAAAAAAATATGGATACCAATGTCAGAAAATAAAATAAACACTATCAAAAATAAATATTGGCACAAGACTATTTGGTTCAAGGAACATATTCCACGTAATGCGTTTATATCATGGCTGGCTTTGCGGAGAAGACTGCCAACCAAGGATCGCTTGAGGCATTGGGGGTTAAATGTCTTTGGAACGTGCGTCCTTTGTAATCTGGAAATAGAGATTCACCATCATCTCTTCTTTGATGCTCTTTCTCTCGCTTGATATAGGAGTCTTTTGCTGCTGAAGTTTGGATTTCTCCTCAGGCTGATCTACACTCTGTTGCAGCCTGGATCAATTAACCCCGCGTCAACGCAGATGCGCATGCTACTCCAGTCATCAAGCTCTATTTTCAGTCAGCCATCTACCTGCTGTGGAAAGAGCGTAATGCTCGTGTGTTCACAGCTGTCTCCTCACCTTCATCAGTCATCCTTGCCTCTCTCGACCGTATGATGCGTGACCATCTCCTCTCTTACCCGGCAAGTTCTTCTTTCTCTTCTTCTCTACTTCTTTTTATCTTTCTTGCATAAGACCTCCTTAAGGTTTTTTTTTTTTACTTTGAGTTGTTGTTGGTTGTTTTTGTTTCCTTGATGTAATAAGTTGTTTAAAAACAACAGTGTAACCTTTCATAAAATGATAATCTTAACATCTTACCAAAAAAAAAAACAAATATTGACTTATTTATGTGAATATATATTTTATTTTAAATCATTATAATGGACAAATAAAGCACCATAATTTGTACAACAAATTTTCTTAGATTCACCTCATCATACTCACCATTTTACCATTTTAATTACATAATTTTACATGAGCTTCTTCACCCTCCCCGGTTATTTTCTCTTTATTTATAACTACAATATAAAGTTATAAACTATATATATTATAAATTAATAATTTATTTACCCTTGAAGTCTAACGATTAAAAATAGAACATAATTCAATATAGATATATGATTCCATTAATAAATTAGCAGTTACAAATTTGAAATTTCTAGAAATATCAAAAATCGTATATTAGTTAATTATCTTCTAAATGACATTTATTTCTAATTCTTTTTGGATGAGAATATTTTGGCTAAGGTGGATAGTCCCAAAAGCCTTGAATTTAGTCTCTTTTATATAGTAGGATATTGATTAGCAATTGATTCTACTATAATATTTTTGTTAATTCAAGCTATTGTTCAAAAAATAAAAAGGAAGATATATATATATATCAATATTTATTTTTATTTTTATTCAGTAACATATTACACCTTGCTAAAAACATCAGCAAAGATTTATTAACATTCTTATTCTTTTCTTTGACAAATACGTAATATTATTATAAATATTATTTGAGTTTTAGTTTGATAAAGAAAAGCATTTATATTCACATTGGCATGCCGTTGGTCCTTTTTTTTCGCAACAACGCACCTACCAACCCCTTGTTATACTGTTTTGGACAGAAGGCACGGCAGGCTTCGTCACTACGTCATCACATCCCACTGAGTTTTGATGAAATGATAAACATTGGCCTTTTCCTTTCCGAGCAACCACCCTCCACCGTTTTTCCTGTTATTAACAAAGCCTTAGTTTTCATATTTAAAATAGAAGATGTTTTTTTTGTAAAACATATGTTTAGAGAGTTTTCTGTATATTTATAGGAAAAAAAACTAAACATCTAAACATTTTTAGAGAGTTTTCTGTATATTTATTAAGTACTTCGTATTGCACTTAACTCACCAAGCATATCTTGGATGTTTAAAAACACAATTACGTCAAATATAAGTCAAGAACTGTTAAATAGTTAGATTTAGAAAATGTAAACAGCAAACCTGGCAGTTGTCTGTCGGTATTTGCAAGTGCTAATAGCTGGTCGTAGCTCTGGAAGCGAAACATCTCAGTTGGTATGACCTTGTCAGAATCAGTAACTTGAGTGAACCTTATGCCCTCGCCGAAGCGAATAGGGACAAGGGCATATATCAGACAGACTGAAATTGTTGTTGCTACGTGTAACATCAAATCCACTAAGAGAGTAAATGAATCCCTCATTGAAATCTTGTCGGTACGTCTGGCTGCGGGTCGCATTCACGGTTCCATGGATAAGCGTCGACTATATTGTGTGGAAATAATCAATTGCAATAATCGAAATAAACATCATAATCTGTTACAATAGCAAAATCGGGTTAATCAAAGTCACATGTTCATCCAAGAAGAGCATGTCGATAGGTCGCCTCCTTTCTTGGTGTTCCGAGCCTCCCAGAACCGGAGAAGACGGACCTCAACAGTGTTTGAACAACGCCCCGCCCTTAAGTCAGCAAGACGCGTGTAGGAATTAGCCATTGCAAGATTCGAAGCTTTAGAACGTCTGGAGTTTTGAGATTTTTTTAGCTGTTTGGGATCTTCATCGCGGAGATGAAACATATCTATAGTATAAAGCTCCAAGAGGTTAGCTTTCATGATAATTATGATGTTTAATTGACGGAGGGTGGGGAGAGTAGTGGGGCTGGGGTTAATGTTGTGATTAAAGAGATGAGAAACAGATACGCTCGCCGTTGCAGTATGGAAGAATAGCGAAGAATGAAAACTGCCACCGTGAGAAGAAAAAGAAAGGAAGAACTGCGAGGAATGGTGATTGTTACTACGGCATGGAGAAAACTCTAAAGGAAATGGGCCAAACGAATTAGTTTTTGGAAAGGCTCAAACACAAACATATCTGCGAAGCCCAAACGCTTGCTGTTGCTTGCTGTTTAAAAAAAAAAAGAGACCAACGCTATTTTTTTTTAACATGGAGTAGGAGAAGAAAAATAGATGACACGTGTCCAATTCTAAGATAGGCAATGCTGAGGTGGGGGTCGAGAATGGAGAATTGTTAACTTTATTGTTATAGATTGGTTATAATGGGATTTTTCTTCTAATGTTACTGTTTTTTCTAAAATTTCTTTTGTTTTTTTGGATTATAGTTTGTCTGACCTGATTTTTATTTATGTATGTATGTATGATCTAATATTTATGCTTGCTCGTAAGTTTAGATTGCTACAGAGGTTCTATGTTTATTTGATTTGTATTTTTACGGTTTCCATTATTAATGTCAATAACCTTTGCTATTTTATATAATGTGATTTTTGTAATGCTAACATTATTATTATCCTTGTGACCAAAGGGCCCTTTCACATATCTAAATGCATAAGCATTTTAGTTACTTTTTGGATTTTAATTTGTTTGACTTCATTTGATTTTTTATTTAATTTTTTTCGTCAACTTCATTTGATATATATATGATATATAATATTTTCATTGTTTTTTTATCTGTCTATTAATTTTGATTGCTACAGTTTTTTAATTTCAATGCTTAAATCAGTCAATTGCTTTGTGTGTTTATGTATTTGGGTATACAGTCCAATTGGGCCGAGCTTACTCGATTGCTACTCTAGTCAGATCTTACTATCCTTCAGAGTTGAATAGTTATTTTTCTTCTCGAGGGGAAGGAACAAAGGGACTCGTTCAGTTCTCTGACATTGGCAAACAGGCTAGAGGTAACTCAAACCTCTACTTGATAGTGCGTTTTTGTTTGTTTAATTGCCTGCATTTTAGTGTGTTTTAATTGCCTGCGTTTCTGTAGATCTCTTGTTCACCGACTACCAACAGGGGTTGAAAGCGAGCCTCAATTTCGACCCCTATAGGGTAAATGTTAAGTTTGTTGAAAAATGGAAACGATAAACATGCATTTGGAAGTTTCTCCCTTGGCTTGAAATACAAAATTCTAAATGCTCAACTCAAGTATGGTGTCGACAACATTGTAAGTTTTTTTAATCAATTGCTGTCTCTGATTATATTGTTGTTCTGTTTGTTTCTTGTCTGAATATATTGTTTAAATGTTCATTCTCCAGATTCGATTGAGATCATCAGTTGATGCGGGTGGCCTAAGTGGCGGTTTGGTTGCGTCTTTTCCGGACCAAAGCTCTAGCAAGGTATGATCCTACTTGTTTTGTGTATTTAGTTTTGGATTGTCTAGTAACCTTTTCCTATATTTGAGGTTAGCTTGGGTTACGTGCATCCCAATGCTATTGCTAATTTCACCACAAGCTTCGGTTTGTTCCGTAATCCTTTGTTTGCTCTCTCTGAAGTAGTTGGGAATCACCTTTGGTCCCTTGGATTTGATGCTTCGTTTGATGTGACCACCCAAAGCTTCAGAAGCATGGATTTTGCTTCAAGTTTGATTTCTGATAAATTTATAGCTTCTTTCAACAGGTTATTGAGTATATCCTTATTGATCTATGCTTGCCTCTTAACTATATTTGCTTTAATAATACTAAATTTAATATATATTTTTTTGTTGCATATAGCTATAATAGGGCTGATCTACTGAAAGTTTATCTTTACCAATCGGTCATGAACTCTGCATATGCTGTTGAATTGTCTCGCCAAAGATCCACCAACACCAGCAGGATTAGCATTGGTTATGAGCATAGGTTTGGATCAGAAGTATTGGTGAAATCAAGAGTTGATAGCAATGGGACCGTGGCTGCACTATTTCAGTACAAGTGGAATCCAGGAACGTTTTACAGGTTTTCAGCAGAAATTGATCTATGCTTGCCTCTTAACTATATTTGCTTTAATAATACTAAATTTAATTATTATTTTTTCTGTTGCATATAGCTATAATAGGAGGGCTGATCTGCTGAAAGTTTATCTTCACCAATCGGTCATGAACTCTGCATATGCTGTTGAATTGTCTCGCCAAAGATCCACCAACACCAATCAAGACTGATAGCAATGAGACCGTGGCTGCACTATTTCAGTACAAGTGGAATCCAAGAACGTTTTACAGGTTTTCAGCAGAAGGTGGCAGCAATCAGGGGATCAGTTTTGGTCTTGCTTGTGCTTTTACAGGTTGAAGCAAAGCCTTCCAGCTGAATCTGTTAACACGCTGAGGGTTCCCTTTTATCTTTAGTATATGATGATTTGACATGAGAATCTAATCTTTTGCAGACGATTTGATGTAGTCTTTTTTATCTTTGAAGACAGTGACAATAGCATTTCTGATTTGATCTAATCTTATTTTGGTGTTACTGTTTCTATTGCCTTGAATTTTTGAAGGAGTAAAATGAAAATAATATTTCTTATTTTCAATTTACCTAAACGTTTTTTATCATTCATTTTGAAGTCTTTGTGGTTAATCATCTCCGAGTCGGTTTCTTTGTTATTCTACTGATTCGTATTGTTGTTTCTTGAGTTATACTTCCACTCTGCAACTTCTTTATATTTTCAGGTATGTTTCTTGATTAGCAAGGAAATCCCTGGGGTTCGCTACATGATCCGAGATCATTGGAATCGAGCTTGTCTAGCACGGCAGTGTAGAGAATGGCTTGTACTCTGTCTTCCCCTGTGCCCATTTAACCTTTGGCTCCTCCAAAACAGATTCGGTCTTTTCTTCTTCTTATTCCGAGTGTTCTCGTTCTTAGGCTCGAGGGTTCTCTTGGCTGCTCATAGTCGTGCTTGTGGTTGAGTAACTAAAATTCAGGTCTATGATGATCTGTGTCTGATGTTTCTTGATATGAATCGTTTGATTGGGCTTGATCAAGCTCTTCTTCAAGCGAGTTAGATTGTTAGATAACTCGGTGAAAAGGGTTGTGAATGTGACAAGTCTCTTGTCGGGTTTAGGTTTAGAAAATGATTTATTCCCACTGGTTCTTTTATTTTTTTTTCCAACCAACCCGCTTTCAATCGGACCCGACAAGAACCAGCGCCAGAACGGACCGGATATTACACAAAGTGTCCCACATCGGTAGTTGGAAGGGATCTTTAGTAATATATAAGATAGATGAGCCACTCCACTTATCACCAATTGGTTTTAGGTTGGAAGCCCATCTACCTTCACATGGTATCAGAGCCCGATCCACGCAGTCCAACCCGATCCACATCGATCTGGCCCAAATTTGGCCCACCGATCCTTGCCTGAGCATTCTGAGATTGACGCTCAAAGAGCCATCATCTCGAGGGGGCGTATTAGACACAAAGTCTCCCACATCGATAGTTGGAAAGGATCTTTAGTAATATATAAGATAGATGAGCCACTCCACTTATCACCAATTGGTTTTAGGTTGGAAGCCAATCTACCTTCACACCGGACACGTGACTCGGTTCTTTGTCGGATCACGTGGCACTAGCTTGAGCGGCAAGGAAGCGGATCTGTTGAGAGAGATCAGTGAGCGCCGTTCAAGTATTGGCGCTAACGGAGGCGCCGGAGATTGAACGGAAAGTTGTGGTGGTTCCGGGGATGGGGTCCTGTCCGAGGCACGGTTCTGTCGGGAAAAGAAGATTTGATCCATTGAGAACTGGCCGGACATTGCTGAAAGAGTGAACGAGGTTGTCGTGGAAGCGTCCGACTCAAACTCCTACATCGTATCGCCGCACAACAGCCGCTGGCTCCGTATCTTACTTGTAGAAGAAGGAAACGGTGAACTTGGGAACTATGCAGCCTACTAGAACGGCACCGTTTAGTTTGAGTCTAGTAGGAACAAAATGGTGAAGAGAAGATGATGAAATGAGTTTGACATTTTTAGGAGGTTTATTCTGTTGGTAATTATGTTTATTATTTTGGTCGTCATTATAATTAGTAAAGCCTCTAATTTCAGTTTTCTGTAAACGTGCTCTTACAATTTTGCTAATACTTTCTTAATTTTCTGTATTCGCCTTTATAGATTCAACGAAAATCTGAAGACGGTATACAGAGATTTATGTTTAGTAAACCAGAGTCCAAAAAGTTGAATAAACATTATTGTTATTTGTGTATTTTTAATCATATGGGCTGAACGCTGCTCATTCCATTTTAACATAGAGAAATGGACACTTGAAATGAAGCCGATGTTATAAGGTACTGAGTACTGATGAATGTGTGTTTAACTTTTCCCAGCGTAATTTTTTGCAAGTGATTTGAAAGCTCGAGCTAGGTTCCAACAACAGTATGCCGGAAAAAGCGAATGCAAAAGAGAAGCGGTACATATTTATCCAAAATCAAAAGAAGCATTTTGAATTGTGATTCTTGAAAATTCTTGCTATTTTAGAAGCTAAAGTAGTGACTTAATATTACGTATTCATTATGCCACATCCTGAAATGCAAATTAGATCAATATACAAATGCAAGAGACTTTTATGACCGTACGTTATTGCTATATCATTGCAATCTTCTCTTTGTTTTTTTCAGGAAGTGAGGGATTATGAAATCGATCCAAGGGAAATGTGGAAAAGATATGTTCAGATCTCAAGGTAGTAAAGATGTGTATTGATCTTGATGTGGTGAAAATGGGGTATGATCGACGGGAGAAGATTAACCATGTTGAAGCTTTGATGAATCCAGTAATTGTAGAGTAGTGGTCACAAATTTTGCTTTTGATAAGTTTTTGACTCAAGTTCTCAAAACGGGGAGTTTCTGCGCCACCTTCCTCAAACTTTTTTTTTTTTTTTTTGTCTAAAACAAAGTTTAAGTAGTCATGAAACATTCAAGGAATATTTATATAGTTCATAAAAAAAACTATCACATGGTTTTTATCATGAAACATAGTCTCGTTTCTTTTTTTTTTAATATAGAAACATAGTCTCGTTTCTTTTTTTTTAAGTAAATGAGATCCTACCAAAAGGACAAGTCCAAACCAGAAGAAGAAAAAAACATCAATGAAATAAGTTCATACTTGTCCATCACAAAATTTACCCACACGAACCTGTCATGTTAGTTATGCCTTAGCCCGAGTTACCACATATTGTTTATGAATCATGCTTAATATTTATTATATCAAAAATGTTATCCCCTATATATTAAAGAGAAGCATTTTTAAGGGTTTCCTTAAATATCTATTGGTAGCATTGACGTGGCATCATGAGAAGCCTTTATTTGAATATTCACATACGTGTCGTGCAGAGAACACACGGAAGCAAACAATATGAATTTAATGCAGCCATTACATTTCTTAATAATCTGGTCACTTTCTTTTCGACGATATTTTCCAACTTAACTTTCTTTTCAACGTAACTTTCTTTGTTTTCTTCTCGACGTAGAGACGATAAGAATTTGGTCACTTTCTTTGTTGTCTTAAAAATCTAGATATAATCATAGAGACGATCGTGTTGGTATGAGACAATATATACACCGGCTAAGACAAGAAGGCGAGCTTGGTGATTGAGTTTCCAGTACTCACGCG
The DNA here is from genome assembly GCF_000695525.1 of Brassica oleracea var. oleracea. NCBI lineage: Eukaryota > Viridiplantae > Streptophyta > Magnoliopsida > Brassicales > Brassicaceae > Brassica > Brassica oleracea. Next base: position 42,472,419 of record NC_027752.1, on the reverse strand, counting down.
CTTCTTTTTATTCTGAGACAAGAAGCTCGTGAGTTCATGATGGCGTGAAGAATGTTTCCAGTACTCACGAGCTGCGATTGATAATGATATGGGTTGATAGAGGAGAGGACTCAGGCTGAAGGCAGAACGCTGAACTTCGTGTTATAGGTACGGAAATAATAGCCGTTATTCTCTCCGCATGCAAAAGAGTAAGGCTGTGACAATCCAAGAGTAAATTTGAAACTCTCTTTAGGCAAGAGAGCATTGTCTTCAAAACAACTAAGCAAAGCC
>NC_027752.1:42467318-42471811 GCF_000695525.1 Brassica oleracea var. oleracea | reverse complement strand
TTGTGAATCTGTAGGAGCTTGCGGATGCTGCGGGGATCCAAGGTTTGCGCCGTGTACAATATATTATTGAATTGAATTGTGACGATATCAAAACACTTAAAGCTCTAGACATCATATGTATCAACTCTATACAAACGCTAATATGCTCTTCTCTCATCAAGGCAAAAGGAAGACTCTTTGACCGTCTTATATGGTGTGTTTGTAAAGATGAAGCTTTTATGCTTTGGCTGAACTAACGAGGTTGTTTTCAGATAAGCTGTTTGCTGTCTGAACTCACTAATATCTTGGCTTGAATTTTCAGTGTGCTTTGGTCTACCTTACTTGCTCTGTTTTTTTCTTCTTCACGACAGCTCTGTTTCTTTATCTTATCCTCCACCAACTTACCACCTAAACATTGTTTTTAAATAAGTATTTTGCAGTTTCATTATCTTTTCATGTATTAAAATTATGAAATCAATTTTTGTCATTGCAGGGATGCGTTCTTCCAGTTATACATATGTTATAGGACATGGCTTCTTTCTCTTCATGGCATGTGTTGATTATATTATACAGTGTGATTCTATATTATTCTTATTAAATCTTAATTTAAGAGATTAATGCTTTATAGATTGATTATTTTCTAGCGAGACGACGCTATGGGGTTTGGGATATTAGAAATTCTAAAAATATGTATTTTCACTGTTGATTATGCTTATATGAATGCTTTGCTTTATCTTGGTCACTGAATACAAATACTTAAATATGAAACTCATACATTTTATTGTTTATCGTGTAATGTAGCATATAAAACGTACGAGGTTATATTCTAATTGCTACAAAGTTCAAATAGAAAGTTGTGAGTCAATGAGTAAATCAGTATCAATAAGTTAATCGTTATAACTACCGTCAGTAGTTATTTATGCACACACATATATACATATACCATTTTCATCTCAATGATAATTTTTAAGAAAATCAAAATGATGTTTGGTATACAAGGATATGACTTTTTGATAACACACCGTTAATATATATATTGGTTAATTATGCTTAATGTTATGAAAATGTTAAATTGTGTCAAAGTGAATATCTCTTTACTATAGGTAAAATGAATACTATTAAGTTGTCATTATTTTCTACGTATATTTTACAACAAAACTCAGTATTTTATTAAAAGTTGTCATGTGCCCGGCAAATCTCGCTCAATAGCAAGAAAATCTTACGTTGATGGTTTAAATTCCATAACATATCAGTATAATATGACTAATATATATAATAATTAACGATTTTAATAATATTTTTTTTATAATAATTTGTGTATTCTCCATCATTTTTATTTAATTTATATTATTAAAATAAATTAAATAATCAAATTAATCATAAAATTAAAATTTAGACTTTTTGTATATGGTGTATTTTTATTTTAAAAACGATTATAAATTACTACAACTGTTAAAATCCTCATATTAATTCCTTTTTGATTAATGATTTAACATTTTTATTATAACAAGATACACATGATCTTAAAACTATATGAGTAATAAATCTCATCTACTAGAGATTTGAATATATATATATATATATATATTTTTTTTTAATTTAAAAATTTGCAATGAGTTTTCAAAAACATTTATAAATTTTAAACTTATTAAAAGTCTCACATTGAATTTATTTTATCAATGATTTAAACAATTGTTATAAAAGATATGAATGATCATAAAACCACATGATTATGAAGTCTCATTTAATAGATAACCATATTAAAATATATTACATATATCTATGTTAATATCATTTAAATTTAATTATCTACAAAATAGATAAATGTAATTGTTTAGATTTATTTACCATAGTATAATAGTAAATATACAATAATAATTTATTTGATTTATGTGTTTACGCCAATTTAATTATATATTTGATAGTTAACGATTTCTCAATTATTTAATATATATTTATTATTTGTTGTTACATAATATGTAAAAAAACGCAAAATAAGTAATAATATATAAATTCATTGACGTCAAAAAAATATATGTATATATATATATATATATAAAGTCATTTATATATACAACGTTCATCCCACATAAGGTACCGGTAAGTGGTTATTACTCGATATGTACATATTTTAACTATTATTAAAATGAAAAAAAATGTATAATAAAACACTTAATGTTTATAATCATAAAATATTATTGTTTTCATAAATTCAACCCGCACCCTTCTAGCTAGTTTGTGTATTATTTTAGTTAATGCTTTGCTTTGTGTTTTAAATATTATTTTACATCTTTTCCTTTTAAAATGAATTAATTTTCAGTAAATTGCTGTTACAATATGTAGTTGGGGCTACCTATGTACATGTGCCTTCAAATTCAGTGAATCATGTTTCCATTATTGGGAAGTCGGCCTTCTATTTAGGAAACAAACATGCATGGTCAACCGACCATTTATTAATACGAGTTTTGCCATTGTATATCAAAATCGTATCTCTTTCTTAACGATTACACGTAATAATTTAAAGGGAAAATTGCTAAAAGATAACCGGTGAATTCAACGGCGAAATCAAGCTTCTCCGCCTCTCTGCTGCTCGCTGCTTCTCTCTGTTTGCCTCCACCTCTGAACTAATTTCGTTTTTGTTTCACCGCCTCTCTCTGATGGCCAAAAAATTGAGACTTTGAAGATGGCGATCTTGTGGACGAACCAGTGAAATCAAAGGCAAAATCGAGCTTATCCGCCTCTCTGCCTCTCCGCTTCTCGGCGCTTCTCTCTGATTCTCTTCACCTCTCCGCTACTCTCCGCCTCTCTGCTTCTCGTCGCTTCTCTCCATTTCTCTCCACCTTTCGGCTTCTCTCCCCTTCTCCGCCTCTCTCATCCGGCTATCTGGTCTCAATTTGTGAACGGTTTGTTTCTTTGATTTGTCTTAGTCTTTGTTTCATTATTAAGTTTGTTACTTTGACTTGGATCAATATTTGTTTGCTTGTCTGAATTGACTTTTTGATTATGTGAACCGATTTTGGTGAACAATGTTAGTGTTTGTGTTTGTCTTTGTGAGTGTTACGATACTGATTTCGCTGAACAAAGTTTGTGTGTATTTGACTGTTAATTGTCTTAATTTGCTGATTTGATTGCGAGATGGAGATTGACTTGTCTTATTTGATTAATCGATCTACTGTGTTTCTAAATTTAAATTTGATTAGACAATGGTGTTTTGCTTTTGATTATTATCTTGTGTTTGGCTCAGTTTCACTCTGGCTCAGTTTCACTCTTACGCTTGTTTCGGGCGTTTGCATGTTTATGATATTGCTGTTAACAACCATGTGTTTTATTATCTTTTGTAGATATGGAGCTGGAGCTACCTAAACGATTATATGCAGAGGGTTCAGAACCTCGGGTTAAGAAGATCAACAACAGTTGCCGCATGGAACTTATCAGAGATCTGAAGAAAGCTATGTGTGCAGAGTACGATGATGTGAAGAGAGATCATGTTTTCACACATATCATGGCTATTGCCGAAAATGATCTCAAGTTCTCTGGGAAACTAGTGGATAGCTTCATATGTAGACAGCTGATTACCTCAAAGCTGCATGAGAAGTGGTTTGTTTTTGCGAGGACGCCTCTCCGGTTTTCGCTTCAGGAGTACCATGCTGTGACAGGCCTCAAGATTACACGGGAAACTAACACTGACGTCGTGAAATGGAAAAACGATGGGGGTTTTTGGAGTAACCTACTGCACACAGGTGGTAAGATCACCTTGCAGTCGATCAGAAAGGTTCATCTGCAAGAAGTTCACACTTGGACGCGGCTTGATAGGATGAGGTTGATCTACTTGTGTGTAATAGTGGGTGTGGTGATGGGGAGAGATGAGAAGGTGTCCATCCCTCATATGTACATCAAGTTGGTGATGGATTTTGACAAGGTTCGGAAGTTCCATTGGGGTCTTCACTCGTATGATTTCCTGTTGAGTTCGATTGAGAAGGCAATGAAGAAGTTGGGTAAGAAGGAGAGCTACATTTTCGAGGGTTTCTCCTATGCTCTCCAGATTTAGATTATGGAGGCAATTCCTGATTTTAGAGAAATATTAGGCAGAAGAGTCTCAGACAGCTTCAAAGGTCCAAGGTGTGGCAATTGGAAAGGAGTTGCAAAAGTTTCTTATGAAGACATCATTGAGCTCGAGGACTCCTTAATTAAGAAGGGAACATTCTCTCTGTCTTTTTCTTTTATATGGTTGTTGTATATATTTTGTTTGGATTTTAATGTTTTAACTGTTTGCAGGATAACTTGTTCTCGGTCATATCAGTGACTGGTAATGGTAATGTGTTTCTAGATGTTGACTATATAAGGAAGGGTGAGATGGAAGATCAACGAGTTGACCTTCTTTTGGAGAGGATCAGGAACAAGTATGATTGGAGCAGCACAGACTGGCAAGTTTTAGACCCTGAAGAAACTAAAATGGAGGCTCCCGACTGCCATGATAGAGGGTCAGAAGCTGATAAGAGCGTGGATCATACGGA
>NC_027752.1:42466126-42466560 GCF_000695525.1 Brassica oleracea var. oleracea | reverse complement strand
CCACTGCAGTGGAATGATGAGCAAATAGATCGAACCAAAGAAGACTCCCCAGATGCCGCATTGGTGTTTTTCCGTGAAGAGGATTGGGAAAAAGTTAGAACTTGGTCAACTTCCTCCACGTAAGTACTCTATTCTCATTCATCTGTCATGTATTGATATATTTTAAATAAAATGTATAATTGTTTTATAATTTTATCATTGTATTTGGTTTCAGACGTCTACGGATTGGACCTGCCACTTTAGATTTTGAGATTGCTAATCGTCTTATGGATAAATCTGAGTGGGTTGATAGCTTGGTAAACCTTAGAGACTATTAGCTTCCATTTGTGTCTTTTAAATACATTGTGTGTGCTAAGATTTTTGAAATATGCAGGAGATTGACGCCGCAATGTACATATTCCGAGAGAGAACATCTTTGAAACGATGGAGACCTG
>NC_027752.1:42465223-42466071 GCF_000695525.1 Brassica oleracea var. oleracea | reverse complement strand
TTTAGAAGCTCAGGGTAGAAAGAGCTACATGCTTCATAATTTGCTACTGCAGTACGGTAAAGGGGTCCTTCCACCACATGGCAGGACACATGAGATATGGAATATAGATGTGGATCGGCTTTATGTCCCTGTTCATGTCAGTTCATGTCAGTGGGAATCATTGGATCGCCTTGTGCATTAGTTTCGTGACGAGGAGCATTGATGTGTTCGACTGCTAGGGTAGGAAAAGGTACAAGGAGGTGGATGGGTTCGCAAACCTTATTCCGCGTATTGTCAAGGCAGTTCAGCCTATGAGACACCAGAAGGATTTCAGTGCATATACTGTTTTCTATGTCCCCGTTGGGAATCTGAATAAAAGTGCCTGTGACTGTGGCGTCTATGCAGTGAAGTTCATTGAGTGCCATGCGCTTGGATTGGAGTTGTCGTTGTTGCATGATGGTAACATTATCGAAGCTCGCCACAGGATTTTATGGGATCTTTGGGAAGCAGCTAATGATCCGGAATTGATTGACAGGATGTCAAAGTATCAATCCCCAGAGTGTCTCTCTTCGACTGTAGAGGAGATTCTGTGAGACTGCTTGGTTTCTAGTTCTAATGTAATGAACAAGATTGCTTAATCTGATGTAGAACTTCTAGTGTTTTATTATCATTTTTAGGAACAAGAATGCTTAGTCTATTGTACAACTTCTAGTGTTTTATTATGATTTTTAGGATCGACTCTTCTAATCTGATGTACATCTTGTGGTTTTATTATTAAGAGGTTTTAGCTGAAGAATGCTAGAATTTAGCACTATTTTAAATTAGAACCCTAACCAAAACCCTAAACATACCCTAAACGAAACCAAAAC
>NC_027752.1:42454720-42462971 GCF_000695525.1 Brassica oleracea var. oleracea | reverse complement strand
TTGAGCACAGAAAACTTTGACATCTTATGTATGTCCTCTTTGGCCGAAATCATGGTATCAGCATGATAGGCATCCTCATCAACTTCGACTCTGCTAATCTTTTCTTTCTTTTTCTCGCACTGCCTCTCAACAAACACAGGAGCTGGTTCGTTCCCCCTATCAACCGAGTTTCCCTCCTCTTGAGCAGTACTTGAATCAGCTGGCGACTTGTTAAGATCAAAGTCTGGTTCATTCAGATTCTCAACTTTGGCTTTAGATGTTACACACAATCGAGTAGAAACACACTTTTGAACAAAACCAACAAAATTTTGAAACTGTCGATCATTTGCAATGATCACAGGTGGACAAGTTGATGTATTGATCAACTCAGTAGGTAGATAACTCAACTCCAAATCGGGTAAGCTATCTTCTTCCATATCAAAATCCTCCAAAACCATTCTTTTAAAAACCTCTAAGGTAGAACTAGATTCCAATAACAGTAGCCTAGCCCCTTTCTCATCATCCGAAAAAACCCATCCCGTGGTTGCTCCAAATTCCCAAACACCACATGTTGTATAGATATGCATCATAGCACAAGAGTTTGTGAAAATCACAAGACAAACTGTAGAGAAATCATAGGGAAATCATAGATTGGTGAAGAAGAACATTAAAAATCGTTTTTTTTTTTATTTTTCACGAAGCAAATCAATGAAAACACGTTTTAGGAAGTTAGAATATTTTTAAAAGGGCAACTTCCTTAATTTTCGAAAATACAGTTTTTTATCCGTAGAAGGCACCTTCTACACTGTGTAGAAGGTAACAAATATCCAGAATGTAATTTCTACACTAAGTGGACGTTCGTGTATGTTTTAGATTTTGCATTCCTGATAACTTAGAATACTCAATAAAAGTAGAAACATCTTTCTGAATAAAAATAGCGATCATTACAAATTGTAGAATTCGTATTCCCCATATTTAGAATTATAGTAAAAAATAGTTTGTACGTTCTAAAACAAGTAGATGGATGTTTTCATTCTAGAATTCACTTTCTACTCACCCGTTTTGTGTAGAAACAGAATTCTACTTTTAGTAGAACATAATTTAAAAACATGATTTATTATGTTTTTCAACCCAAAAAAAATATGTGTTTGTGTAAATGGGTGTTTTATTAATTGTTTATATTTTTAATAATTTTTTTTGATTCTTATAACTATTTATTTCATTAATTTTAACATATGGAAAGGATAAATAAAAGAAAAAAAAATGAAAAAAATGGATTTATACCATAGGGACAACTATGTTGTTTTCTTGTTCTCTTTTGGCAATTTTCCCTAATTTAAACTCCACTTAAATGTTCTTACAAGTAAATCTCGAACAAAAGTAGTTTAAAACAATATGGTTGGCAAACGAATAAAGTTTGATTGGTGTGTTGAATATACAACAAGCGCGTGGTGAATATTCCTGGGGCGACTAAAGTTGCTGTTGCTGTTGCATGACAGAAAGTTAATCATCATTTACACTCACGAATTTTTGTGTTTATTGTAATTTTTTTCAAAAGATCAATAATTATCAATCGCATAGTGGCATAAATATGCATGGATCACCGCCTCGCATCGTCCGATGCTGACATATAATAAAGGCCACCGTCCACTTACGGATGTAAGGAAAATTTACATATGCAAATTCATTTAGCAGAGATGGAAAAGTGACACTTATAAGTTAATGTTATCCAATGTTCTAAAAATAGGTGTAAGTAGCACCTAGACGGTACTTGCACCATCTCCATCCCTATTCCATAATTTACTCCAAAAATAGATTGAAAAATGTAGTATGAACAAAAAATAAAAGTTTATTCTATAAATGAAGTGATTTTTTTTATTTTTTTGTTCATACTTTATTTTTCACTTCATTTCTAGAGTAAATTATGGAATAGAGATGGAGATGTCCTTAGACAGCATACGTTTATAGTCGAAATACTTAAAATCTGATTTTTAGCATCTTAAAATCTGATCTACGTGATTCAAATTGGTTTAAACCGTTCTAAATCTATTAAAATTTGTCTAAGTCGATATAATTGGTTTAGATATGTTTAATCAAGTAATAATGTTAATACATATTCACATTTTATACGAGGTTTAAGAATAATCTGATTAATCACTAGTCCTCTATAAATGCTTAGTTACTTCCTAACAATTTCTTAAACATTGTTATTATGTCTAGAAAAGTGTTTACTTTTGTAATATTCTAAAAGGAAACAACAACATTGCAAAAAATCGATAACCACTTAAAAGCGTACTATTCCATTGAGCATGAGTCTCAATGTTAGCTCACATGTTCCAACAGAAGCACAACATATATATAGGAGTTATGTGATATGAAGAGGCGTGGCATGCTCGTTATTCAGAGTTCAGACCCTCCAAATCAGCACCTTGTGCGGTGAGGAGCTTGAGAAAAGACATGAGGTTTTCTGCTGTTCAAGCAGTTTGAAGTGGCTTCTCTCCAGCTTGATTTAATAAGTTCATATTAGATTCATTTTGCATGAGGATGTTAAGGAAAAGAAATGGAGATCACTACAACTTAGAGATAAAGTAGACGTCAGCTAAAAGAGAAAAAATGTTGTTCACCATGAAAAAATCTAGGGAACATATAAGGGTATGGTTGATGGTGACTCTGGCGTGCGCAATGGTTAGGTTAAGAACTCTTCCCAGTTTAGCGTTCGTGACGGGAATGTGAACCCCATCTGGACATATAGAACTCGTCAGCTAAATTACAAAGCCACGAGCAATACAGTTATATACCAATATTAGTTTACATTATTAGGAGCTTATAAAAGAAACTACTGTAAACTATTTACATATTTTTTAATGATAAAATATCTACCAAGTTTTACAAACAGTAACCGAACAAAGAACTCCAAACAAACATGCTATACACGTTCCACATCATTTTCTATCTTTTAATACCATGTAGTAGAAAACGTTTATTCACATATTATACACGTTCCATAAATTAACAAACACATGGCCGCAATCCCATGGACTCAACTCCGGATTCCCTCGTCGGTTACCATTTTTGGTTTTCATCGTCGGTTACGGTTTCTTAAGTTACTTTCGACAAAGAACTAAAATCGCTATTTAATATCCACAAAACCACGAGGAAAAAAATCAAGATCTTTTATTTTTTATTTTGTTAACCCACAGTTTTTCCCTTCGTGGTTTTCTCGTTCTGTCTCTAACCACGCACTCTATAAATAGATAACAATCCTTTACAACTTAACATGAACAAGTAAAAGAACACGAGCAATATCAATAACTCAAAACAGAAAATATGAACAACCAAGACAAAATCATGATCGAGAAGGAGACCACCGACAAGATCGAGATCAAGACCAAGAACGGCCTCAACGAACAAGAACAGGAAGTCAAGATGGACAACATGAGCGACCTAGACAAAACCACGAATGGCCTCGGCGAAAAATGGCCAGAACCAATCATCCGGGTGCAGTCCCTGGCCGAGAGCAACCTCGCCACCGTCCCCGACCGTTTCATCAAGCCGCCATCTCAACGCCCTAATGAAACCATCACTATTAATCAACAACCGGAAGATGGCGCCATAAATATCCCAGTCATAGACCTAAGCAGCATCTTATCCGGCAATCAAAAGGACAAGGAGAGGATCTCGGAAGCATGCCGTGAGTTTGGCTTCTTTCAGGTAAAAAAATGAAATTTGATGTTATGCTTTTGTTTTCGTTTTGATTATAGTTTTTACGTGTTTGAAAAATGTTTTTTTTTGTGGTTCAATATATTTACAATATAAATAATTACTAAATTTATAAATCGTCTATATATATATATATATATATATTTCATAATAAATCTTGACTTTAATGTATTTAGCAAAAAAAGTGTATATATATGATAACTACAACAATCATGAGGTTTCATTTTTATTGCACCAAAATCAGTTTCGGTTCACTATAAGAATATGACTGATCGATTTGGTTCGGTTTATACACACATGGTCGTATTTTAAGGTGATCAACCATGGGGTGAGGCCGGAGCTGATGGCCGCCGCTAGAGAAGCTTGGAGAAGCTTCTTCCATTTGCCTGTAGAAGCCAAAGAAGCTTACTCAAACTCCCCAAGTACCTATGAAGGTTACGGAAGCAGATTGGGCGTGGAAAAAGGAGCACTTCTTGATTGGAATGATTATTACTTTCTCAATTTTCTTCCGCTTGCCTTGAAGGATCTCAACAAATGGCCTTCTTTACCATCAAACATTAGGTAATTGATAAAGTCTCCCATCTTCTTTTTCTCTTGTTTTCTTATGGGTTTTGTTTATATAATTAACGAACTTTTTGTTTGATATGAAAATTGAGAAATTGTAGCAAGTATACTTGATCTTTGTAACTTAGTTACATTTAGATTTGGATATTTTATCCAAATCCAAAAATAGATCATTATTTTCGCCATAAATCATCAATGACAGTATCATTATTTACCCTGATCTTTCAAGACTTCGCCATAAATGATCAGTTTCAAGACCCAATCTGAGTTGATGACTCCAGTCCTAGTTACCTTTTTATTTTTAAATAGTCATTTATGGCGAAGTCGTATAAATTGATATTGGACTTTTTTCCTGCAATATTAAAAGAAGACTACCATTATGACAACTAGTTGGGCGTTATATTTTTTCTGTTTTAAAAACATGTTTCTAATGGATATTATAGAGAAGTGGTGGACGAGTACGGTGAAGAACTAGTGAAGCTAGGCGAGAGACTTATGAGAATATTATCGTCAAACTTGGGAGTAAATGAAGAACAACTTCAAGAAGCATTTGGTGGAGAAGACTTTAGTGCATGCATGAGGGTTAACTATTACCCGAAATGCCCTCGACCAGAGCTTGCCCTCGGCCTCTCTCCTCATTCAGATCCCGGCGGCATTACCATCCTCTTGCCGGATGATCAAGTCGCCGGCCTTCAAGTCCATCACGGTGACACGTGGATTACCGTCAATGCTCTCCCCAACGCCTTTGTCGTCAATCTAGGCGATCAAATGCAGGTAACCCTATTTTTATCGTTTTTGCTTTACTTTTTTTCTCCTTTTATTGCGTGAGGTCTACGTTTTCTTCTTCATTTTTGGTGGATTTGTTTTCCTTTGTCTAATCCCATTTATTTATAAACCACAAGATATACTTCGCAAAACAAAATATCTTCTAATATGAATAGAATGTTGACAAAAGAGTACAAATTATGTTTTTATACGGCAGTTGGTGAAAGATGATAATCCTAGTATAGTCCCACGTTTTCGACATGTCGGAGAAAATATTAATATGACAATCAGTTTCAACACTATGGCAACATTTAAAAAAATAAAAATAAATTTATTTAACTTTTTATTGAAAAGTTATAATATGTCTCAAGTCACTTTCAACACACCGATTTATATAGGATGATATTCTAAATAAACAAATTGTAACTAGTTGAATAGTCATTAACCCAAAAAAAAAACTTATTCGAGTAGTTTTTCAAAGCGCATTCACAAATCGAGCATATTGAGGAATGAGGAGGATGGTCATGGCTCTCACGTTTGATGGAATTGAAGTGTGATATGTTACTTATGCAAAATTTATAAGCTTTTGCATTGTTTTGACGCTAAAATACTTCTTTTCTTTTTGAACTAAAACATACTTCTAAACGCGGTTTATATACGATATAGCTATCCTAAGAATTTTTTTTTTTTTTGTGAAAATGGTAGATACTAAGCAATTCGATATACAAGAGTTCGGAGCATCGTGTGATAGTTAACTCGCAGAAAGAAAGGGTTTCACTTGCATTCTTCTATAACCCTAAGAGTGACATTCGTATCCAGCCACTGGAACAACTTATCAGCTCTACAAATCCTCCTTTATATCCTCCCTTGTCCTATGATGAATACAGACTCTTCATTCGAACTCACGGTCCACGTGGCAAATCCTATGTTGAGTCTCATGTATCCCTCGTTAATGGATAAAGAGACGAAATGTAAGTCGATTTGTTTATGTAACTCAAATACTAGTGCAGTACATTAATACTTAATCGAGCAATGTGTATACATTAATCTTCTTTTGAGCAATGTGTAAACTGAGGATATATTATCTGATTAGGCTACTTGGTGAGGACGTCGAGGTTATGGAGATATCAGAAAGATACTAGAAGATGCTAAGGATCGACGGAGATATATATATTGGAGATCAGAATGAATCAATAAAATATCTATAATACTATCGTTGTTTATAGTTCGTGTGATTTGAATAATTTGTGGTTGCTATGTATTTTCAGTTATTGTAGTATCAAATATATAATATCAATTAATGTGGTATTTTATACTATAGTTTATCATTATCCTGTAATTGCTCTTTTTCCAACTACGATTACCTTATTCATATTTAATTGGCCAAGAATTGTTTACTAGATGAAAAAAATGTATTATTATATTTGAAAAACTTGACTGAAACTTTTTGTTTTGAATATAATTTTATATTCATTTTCTTAGAAAAAAAAATTGACTGAAAGACTTGACTGATTGTGGATCATTTATGGTGAAGTTTTGAAATTTATATTGGGATGCTCCAAACTAGTTGGACGTTTTGGTTTTATGTTTAGAAAAAAAAAGTTTATAGTGAATATTATAGAGAAGTTATGGATGGCTACGGTGAAGAACTAGTGAGTATTATGTTCAACAACAACAACAAAAAGAACTAACTAGTGAAGCTAGGCGAGAGATTTATGACGATAGTATTGTCAAATTTGAGACTAAAAGAACAACTTCAAGAAGCGTTTGGTGAAGAAGACATAGGCGCATGTATGATATTACATGGTTTATTTTCACCGGAGCTTTCCCTCGGTCTCTCCCCTCACCTCTTTTCATCGGCTAATGGACCTTTTGATGGTCGACCCTCTTGCCGGAAGATCAAGTCGCTGGCCTTCAAGTCTGTTTTGGTGACGCGTGGATTACCGTCAAAGATCTCTCCCACGCTTTTGTTGTCAATCTAGGCGATCAAATTCAGGTAACCCTATTTTTCTTTTAACGTTTTTGCTTTACCTTTTTCTCTTTATTTATTAATTATTACGTAAGGTCTAAGAGCATGATTATTGGGAGGTTCTTAGGATGGGGTTTTTAGCGGAATATAAGAACCTGTCTCTTAACTTTTAACTAAAAAAATTAAGAACCATCTCTTAAAACTCTTATTTAAAAACCAGTTCTTAATTTTTTTACTTAAAAGTTAAGAGACAGATTTTTATATTCCGCTAAGAACTTCACTTTAAGAACTTTCCAATAATCATGCCGTAAGTGTATATCTTCATTTTGTGTAGATCTGTTATCTGTTGGACCGTTGTCTATTTCAATTTATTTACAAATTACAACATAGACTTCAGAAACCAAAACAGCTACGATTATGAATATAATGTTGACAAATTAAAAGACTACAAATTTTGTTTGTATGTATGGCACAGTTGGTGAAAGAGGATAATCCTAGTTATAGTACCACGTTTTCGACATGTCGTACAAAATATTTATATGAAAATCAGTTTCAACTTTATGCCAAAACTTTGAAAAACATTATATTGTAATATTTTTTCGGAAAAGTTATGATGACGCAGGTCACTTTCATAACATCAAACGATCTATGCAGGGTAATTATTTAGGGCGGTTCAATATGGTAAAACCGAACCGTACCGAACCGAAATAGACAATGTGGTTTGGTTTTGGTATATACCATATAAACCGAATGGATATAATTTTATAAAAATCGTAGAATTTAGATATGATTTGGTCTATAACCGATTAAACCGAATAAACCGAACAAAACCGATTAAAAGTAGAAACATGTAAATATGTATCTATTTTATAACAATACATGAAAATCTATTTGTTATATAAGTTAAATTTGTGTTAATAACTATTACAATAATGTTATAGTAATAAAGAATCTTCTATAATTTGTAAAACACTTGAACTATAATTAAATAACAATATATCGCAATTCAGACATCTTATTTTCTAAGTTTTTTTTTGTATCTTTTTGCTTTATTTTAGTATTCACTAAATTAATATGAAGATGATAAATTTGATGGAAAATAATTAATGAAAAATTTTCACAACTTTTTTTTTTATCTATAAACAAACAAAATTTCGTGTTCGATTGAAAAAGCATGACTTTAATGAACACTAAATATGGAATAGTGGAAAAACTTTTCTTTCATGTTTCTGTTTTGTTTCATATTTTTATTTT
>NC_027752.1:42421618-42452646 GCF_000695525.1 Brassica oleracea var. oleracea | reverse complement strand
TTTTTTTTTTTTTTGTGAAAATGGTAGATACTAAGCAATTCGATATACAAGAGTTCGGAGCATCGTGTGATAGTTAACTCGCAGAAAGAAAGGGTTTCACTTGCATTCTTCTATAACCCTAAGAGTGACATTCGTATCCAGCCACTGGAACAACTTATCAGCTCTACAAATCCTCCTTTATATCCTCCCTTGTCCTATGATGAATACAGACTCTTCATTCGAACTCACGGTCCACGTGGCAAATCCTATGTTGAGTCTCATGTATCCCTCGTTAATGGATAAAGAGACGAAATGTAAGTCGATTTGTTTATGTAACTCAAATACTAGTGCAGTACATTAATACTTAATCGAGCAATGTGTATACATTAATCTTCTTTTGAGCAATGTGTAAACTGAGGATATATTATCTGATTAGGCTACTTGGTGAGGACGTCGAGGTTATGGAGATATCAGAAAGATACTAGAAGATGCTAAGGATCGACGGAGATATATATATTGGAGATCAGAATGAATCAATAAAATATCTATAATACTATCGTTGTTTATAGTTCGTGTGATTTGAATAATTTGTGGTTGCTATGTATTTTCAGTTATTGTAGTATCAAATATATAATATCAATTAATGTGGTATTTTATACTATAGTTTATCATTATCCTGTAATTGCTCTTTTTCCAACTACGATTACCTTATTCATATTTAATTGGCCAAGAATTGTTTACTAGATGAAAAAAATGTATTATTATATTTGAAAAACTTGACTGAAACTTTTTGTTTTGAATATAATTTTATATTCATTTTCTTAGAAAAAAAAATTGACTGAAAGACTTGACTGATTGTGGATCATTTATGGTGAAGTTTTGAAATTTATATTGGGATGCTCCAAACTAGTTGGACGTTTTGGTTTTATGTTTAGAAAAAAAAAGTTTATAGTGAATATTATAGAGAAGTTATGGATGGCTACGGTGAAGAACTAGTGAGTATTATGTTCAACAACAACAACAAAAAGAACTAACTAGTGAAGCTAGGCGAGAGATTTATGACGATAGTATTGTCAAATTTGAGACTAAAAGAACAACTTCAAGAAGCGTTTGGTGAAGAAGACATAGGCGCATGTATGATATTACATGGTTTATTTTCACCGGAGCTTTCCCTCGGTCTCTCCCCTCACCTCTTTTCATCGGCTAATGGACCTTTTGATGGTCGACCCTCTTGCCGGAAGATCAAGTCGCTGGCCTTCAAGTCTGTTTTGGTGACGCGTGGATTACCGTCAAAGATCTCTCCCACGCTTTTGTTGTCAATCTAGGCGATCAAATTCAGGTAACCCTATTTTTCTTTTAACGTTTTTGCTTTACCTTTTTCTCTTTATTTATTAATTATTACGTAAGGTCTAAGAGCATGATTATTGGGAGGTTCTTAGGATGGGGTTTTTAGCGGAATATAAGAACCTGTCTCTTAACTTTTAACTAAAAAAATTAAGAACCATCTCTTAAAACTCTTATTTAAAAACCAGTTCTTAATTTTTTTACTTAAAAGTTAAGAGACAGATTTTTATATTCCGCTAAGAACTTCACTTTAAGAACTTTCCAATAATCATGCCGTAAGTGTATATCTTCATTTTGTGTAGATCTGTTATCTGTTGGACCGTTGTCTATTTCAATTTATTTACAAATTACAACATAGACTTCAGAAACCAAAACAGCTACGATTATGAATATAATGTTGACAAATTAAAAGACTACAAATTTTGTTTGTATGTATGGCACAGTTGGTGAAAGAGGATAATCCTAGTTATAGTACCACGTTTTCGACATGTCGTACAAAATATTTATATGAAAATCAGTTTCAACTTTATGCCAAAACTTTGAAAAACATTATATTGTAATATTTTTTCGGAAAAGTTATGATGACGCAGGTCACTTTCATAACATCAAACGATCTATGCAGGGTAATTATTTAGGGCGGTTCAATATGGTAAAACCGAACCGTACCGAACCGAAATAGACAATGTGGTTTGGTTTTGGTATATACCATATAAACCGAATGGATATAATTTTATAAAAATCGTAGAATTTAGATATGATTTGGTCTATAACCGATTAAACCGAATAAACCGAACAAAACCGATTAAAAGTAGAAACATGTAAATATGTATCTATTTTATAACAATACATGAAAATCTATTTGTTATATAAGTTAAATTTGTGTTAATAACTATTACAATAATGTTATAGTAATAAAGAATCTTCTATAATTTGTAAAACACTTGAACTATAATTAAATAACAATATATCGCAATTCAGACATCTTATTTTCTAAGTTTTTTTTTGTATCTTTTTGCTTTATTTTAGTATTCACTAAATTAATATGAAGATGATAAATTTGATGGAAAATAATTAATGAAAAATTTTCACAACTTTTTTTTTTATCTATAAACAAACAAAGTTTCGTGTTCAATCGAAAAAACATGACTTTAATGAACACTAAATATGGAAGCGTGGAAAAACTTTTCTTTCATGTTTCTGTTTTGTTTCATATTTTTATTTTCAAAATTCCAGGCTCTGATTTTAATTATAGATTTGATGATTTTATTTGATGGTAGAAGCACTTTTACGTTTTTGTTCATTTATTTGAACATGTAATATATTTTTAATAAATGACTCTTTTGACAATATGACTCTAAAATTCATTTTATATGATCTCAAACTAAATAATTATGTTTTTTGGTATAAAACCGAATAAACCGAAAACCGACGGTATATAAACCGAACCGAACCAAAGTAAATATGAATTTAGAATGGTAGTTATATTTTACTAACCGAAATACCGAAAACCAAAAAAAAACCGAATCTAAACCGAACCGATATCCTGATTGAACACCCCTAGTTTAAATAGACAGATTGTAACTATTTTAATAGTCATTAACCAAAAAAAACAACTATTCGAATACATTTTCAGAGTGCACTCACAAAATCGAGCATGTTGAGGAGGATGGACATCAGTGGCGGAGCCAGTGCTATACCATGGGGTCACATGACCCATGTGATTTATGTAGAATTTTTTTTTTTTGCTGCATTTTCAAAGAAAATTGTGATGAATTAAGCTTTTACCAAATTGACCGTTCTAAAGAATCCTGCCTCCGCCACTGATGGTCATGGCTCTCACGTTTCACGAAGTTGAAGTGCAATGTTCACTATGTGTAGAAAGCCATTGGTCAAAAAAAAAAAAAAAAAAAAAAAAAGTTCAATTATGTGTATACATTAATCTTCTTTTGACCAATGTGTAAACTGAAGAATATATCATCTGAATAGGTTATTGATAAGGATATTGAAGTTGTGGAATATCAAAGAGATACTGAAAAGATTCTAAGAGCAAGAGCATCACTGAACCCCTTTTGGAATTCATCTTTTCAATTTTTTATTATTAATTTTTTTTTTTTCTTTTTGATTTTTTTTAAAAAAAAAAAAAAAAAATTAGACCAATCGTGGGCCGCCACGACACGTGAGGCCCGCGCTACAATGTTGAACTTTAGGAGAGAGGGGTTCAGCCGAGAGAGTTTTAGGAGAGAGAGATTCATGTGATTGAGTTATTTTTTTTTTCTTGATTTCTGTGTGATCTCTCCATAAATCCTCAATGCGAGTACTCTAATGATCAAAGGAGATATATATATATATATAAATTTGGAGATCCAAATGAATCAGTAAAATACCTAAAATACTATCAAAGTTTATTTGTTCTTTTCGATATTTTGTGGTTGCTATAAAATTACAGATTTATTGTATTATATGATATATAAAGTCAATAAAATGTAGTTTTATATAGTTTATCGTTATCCTGTATCTTCTCTTTCGCGTTTTCCAACAACGATTAAATCCATATTTACTGCTGAGGGTTATAGTTAATTGGTCAGTAGTTCTTTATCAAAATGACAAAATGTATTGTTATATCCGAAAGACTTGACTGATAGACTTGGCTGAAAGACTTGGCTGAAATATTTGACCGAGAGAGTGAGTACATATTATTTTATAAGTATAAGAAAACCATTGTTGAACCTAACTACTACATGATGATGTTGCGGTGATCCGTGATTGTTGAAGCATACTAATGGACGATAATGATTCCTCTCGTGTTAACAATAATGTAGTTTAGCAACCAATGCACCCGACAATATTTTTTCTATAAATATTAGCATTGCATACCAAATGACGAACACGTGAACGCAATGAATATCAAGTATCTAGTTGTTTTAGTTTCTGTATATAATATACAATTCGTGTTGACCATATCGTAAAATCTTGTTAGATCCAATTTAAGTTCTTTATTATATAGTTAGGACTTGAGGGATTATAATGAACACCGGTTATGAAGATTAGAAGAGTTGGTTGGTCGCTTCAAAACCAAAAAAAATTAAAAATGGTGTACCGTGTGTACCGTGTGGATTTGGTGAGCCACATGCTGGCTTATCGCTCTCATACATGCATCTCTTTTTGGCTACTATTAATATATTCAAGCTAGACTATAACTCAAATTAATAGGGCGGTCTATTCGATTGACTTAAAAATCCAACCATAGCTTTTTTATTCATTCAATTAGTGATTTTAATACTTTTAGTAAATTTTAGTGCATTCAAATAGTAAGTGTGTAGATTGAAAATAGGGATAATATGTTTGTTATCCAGTTAACAATTTGAATATACGTTTGGTCTTCATGTATATATTGAAGATAAACACATACTATCATATATATCAAATTGTGAATCAAATATTTATTTTGAAATATTAGATTTGAATTGGAGATGATCTGATCTAATTAATATTTTAAAGTGGTGACTGGAAACATTTTTACCGCCAAAAGTGTATTGTATCCATTGAAGATAAATACATACCACACATTGTATCCATTGCACAAAAAATGCATATTGTATCCATTGGGCTTTGGGCAATTATTTGTTTGATTAAAGTTTGTTTTCAGAAATTTGCTCCAGTATGGTGGTCATTATCTGTTTAGTCAACTACAAAACTAAATGTTTTTACATCTCATTGACCCACAGATCTCTCTACAATCATTCACCTTTGACATCTCATATAATTTCAAATAAAAATTTTCTTTGAATTATATGAAAAAAAAGAAAAATCTTAACATAGGCGTTCTCATCCAACACTTAGGCATAGTGATCGGAAACGGAAACTCTACAAAGCTATGGCACGACCCATGGTTGTCTGTATCGACGCCAAAAGCAGCAATAGGACCAACAACCCTAGACGCAAAGGCCCTAGTGTTTGCAGATGTACTCTCCAGAGAAACAGGAGTTTAGAACAGAGAACCTCTTGAAAAGCAATTCCCTACTCTGGTGGAAGAAATCCTACTCCTCCGCCCGAGCACTACAGGAGCTGAAGACTCGTACGTCTGGCTACTCGACAAATCGGGCACGTATACTTCAAAATCTGGATACCTATCACAATGTTTGCACACAACAGCATCGCCCGCAAACCATATGGCTCCAACAAACTTCAACTGGAATAAAATGATCTGGAAGGCGCAACTACTCCCGAAAATCCAACTCTTCCTTTAGAAAGTAATGCAGAACGCGGTACCTACCGGTGAGAACCTTCAAAAAATAGGCCTACTTGAAAACATTAATTGTATTAGGTGTGGAAAATGAGAGACTGTCGGTTATCTGTTTTGCCACTGCCCTTTTACTCAACGAGTATGAGAACTGGCACCATGGTCCTCACCATCAAATCTCACCCAAGCTCTTTCTTTTGGAGAAGAATTGGTGGCTTCCTATCAACGCATTAATCTACCACCAGTAGGTACAAATATCAATCTATTCCGTTGGATTGTGTGGAACCTGTGGATTGCTAGGAATCAACTACTCTTCGAGAACATGACTTCCTCCCCACAAGACTGTCTAAGCAAATCGTTGATCGCAGCAAGAGAATGGACGACAGCTCAGGAGGCACAACCAAAAATTACCCCGCTGCCAAATCACGCAACAGCGTCTCTTCACCAACAACGCTCGCGCCGACAACTTTAATCTGCAATACAGATGCAGCATGGATATCAGATACCAAATCAGCAGGATTAAGGTGGCTCTTCACTGATCAGAATCTCACAGAGATCAGGAGAGGCTCCCAATTCCAAGACCACGTCTCTTCAACTCTCCTCGCAGAGGGGCTTACCATTCGCGCTGCTCTTCTACATGCAGTATCATCCGAGTACACCAAAATCTGGCTAAGATCAGACTCTCAAATGCTTGTAAAAGCAATCAATCTGAAACACCGTCCGTCGGAGCTCTACAGGACTTTGACCGCCATTGCTTCAATTTCAGCTTCTCATTTACTTCATATCTCTTATGTTTCTAAACTTCAAAATGGGCATGCAGACCTCATTGCTAAGGCATGTTTCAATGAGCTTAATGGGGTCTAAACTCTAAAGTTATTTCTAATCTAATCAGTTGAACAAAAAAAGACATCAATGTTATTTTTTACATCAAATCTTTAACATAGCCACAATCAATTCACCTTTGACACTCGTATACTTTCAAAAAACAAGTTTCTTTGAATTATATGAAAAAATACAGAATCTTAACATAGATAAAAGACCTAGCAAGACCAAAAAGAAAGATTAAACAGAGTGCATATACAAATCCCATGACACATTTTATGGAACAAACCAGTCTTCTTGTATGAATAATAATACTCAAACAGTTGCTACTCCCTCTCTCAACTTCTTGAAATCCCTTTCTGGAGATCTAAAGAGAGAGACAGTTCTGTATGCTTTGAAATTAAAAGGTTAAAGAAACAACAACAAAAAGAGAAAAGGGTTCATTAATATATCATTAAGACACGAGAACCAGAATCTGTGGGAGGTGATTATCATCACTGTCTTCCTTTCTTTGCACAGCAAGGCGGGCATTTATACTGCTTGATGCTATCTGCTTTGGCGGGAGTGATCTTCACGCATTTTCCGTGATACCAACGCTCACAAACATCACAGCAAATCCAGAACTCATCTTGTGTGTAATTGCCTCCACAGATTCCACAGAGAGTGTCTCCATGCTCGTCTTCTTCTTCTTCTCCTTCTTCTTCATCATCATCCTCATAGCTCCCTTCCATCAGTTTCGGTGTTGTGCTCTTTGGCTGCCCTTCTACTGACCTCTGCCACAAACCCATTTTCGTTTTTTTAAGAACAGGAACCTGAAAAAATCTTCATATCAAAAGGAAAGGAAGGTTTCTATTTAGTGTACCTTAGTGCCGTTTCTGGATTTGCTTCCGGAATCTGAGCTTGGTTTGTTGTCTTTGATGGGTTTCCTACCAGTCACTACATCGAAGAGAGTTGGGAGATCGTTGATCAGACTGAATAGCCGCTTCCTGCAAATTAAAAAAATATGAGTTTATGTTCATAACACTCACTGAGTGTACAATAGATTGGAAAAGACTAAAGAGAGATGGCTACAACTTTGATAAGGGAAAAAGAATCTACGTGATGATTATCTAGCATTATATGTTTCTAACAAAGTAAGTTTAGATTCTCCATCCTCAGGAACAAAGTCTACAATGTACTTTTTACTAGTCAACTGAAGATAACACAAAGAACTATGACTGTAGAGGCATGTTCATGGATAATAAACTAGTGGTGGCTGGTGAGATATAAAGCAAAGTCTAGCTTTCATTAAATGCCAAAACCAGCTTCCCTCTTGAAGAAGAAAAAGTGGAAAAGAAGATAATAAACCAAAATAAGATCTTTTTCTAGTATAAATATATAAGAAAGAAATGATCTCACTGGTACTAATGAAAGAGCCATTTTTGTCAATATGCAACTTTCACATATCCAATTTTCAGCAAAGTTCATGGGAATTCAATGCACCGGTTTGATAGGTACTTAGATAAGTTTGCACAAATAACCAATGAAACAGTGAAACTCAACACATGCATATGCTTCCACAAAGTATCAGATGTAACTTGTAAGATGTTGTAAAATCGGAAATGTCTAGCTTTTAAGATAAGGGAGAGCAAGCAAGTAACAACAACCAAAAGATAAGTTTCAGGTTTTGCCATTACAATATCCTAAAGATGTCAGAACTAGCTGAGAGGAACATATACAGATGAAGTAACGAAGGAATCAAGACGGCCATAGAATATGAGTCAAGCCACATGAAAAAATAGCCAAAGAAAAGAAAACAAAGATCCACACACATCAAAGGGCAAACGCAGCAATCAAAAACAACCTCATTCCAACCAAAGTCAATAACTATCACAAAATTTTCAAGTTTCAGACTAAAGATTTTATCCTTACACAGCTCCTAGTCAGGGCTAAAAGATCCCACAAGAAGCATAACAGGAAAACTGTTAAACGAAGAACAAAGTCCATTGAGACCAATTAAAAAGTGTTAAGACTTTAAAACTTACTCGCGGTTTCATATCAAGTGTTACTTTAACTCATTTTTCTTGTTTTACAAAGAGTGTCATTCTACAATACCAATGCAATTTATACAGTCTTAATTGCAAAATGCATTGATTTGATAAATAAATAGATTTATCTAAAATACTATTGGTTAGATATGTGATATTAATGAAAACATAATAAATGCATTTTAATGAGTTCCTTATTATGCGTGTGACTCTTTATGAAACAAAGGGAGTAACATTATTGAGATAGCAGAATCAAAATCAAAATAGTCAAAGGAGAGTTAAAGGGAAGAAGAAAATCACCTCTCGTTGCGATTAAGGCGAGCACCAAAGTAGAAAGAAACAGAGAGCAACCAACAATCACTGTGGACAGCAACAAGAGAGAGCCAGTCTTTCCTCTGCATACCATCTCTAGCGAAATTGATACCAAGCGCTGGCTCAGGAAGCTCAGGTGGAACTTCCTCCGCCGGCAGATTCACTTCCCACGACTCGTTCGGGTGTCCGTACAAACAAAGATTCTCTTTTTCTACACAAATTTGAGAGAGAGAGAAAAAAAAAGTAAAAACAAAATCCAAAAAAAAAAAGGAGAGAGAACTTTATTGAGCTGAATGGTTAGAGCTTGACTTTACCCGGATCGCATTGAGAGTAGAAATCATCAACATCTGGAAAAGAAACAAAAAAAAATAAAAAAGATCCAAAGGCATTATTAGGAAGAAAGCTAGGAACTTTCGAGATGGGTTTTGGTTTTGAGAGAGACCTTTCGTTAGAGCACGGAGAAGAGCGGAGCGACGAGAGGTGTAATCCTTGAAGATCTCTTCGACGGTGCGAGGATTAGAGGAAACGGCTGCCATAGCTCTGTACAGATAATATTAAAGACTTCTTTTTTTTTTAATGTGTATAGATCAGTTTCTAGTGGAGAAAGATCGAGGTTGATAGCTATTGTTTCTCATACACGATGCGTTCGTTCGGACATGGAGAGAGGAATTAGAGAGATAGAGAGTTTGGAAAGAGATGGAGAAGAAGAAGAAGAAGGAAGGAAGATAGATAGAGAGAGAGAGAGAGAGAGAGGAAAAAAAAGTTTCTTATTTTTGGGAGTTAGGTTGCGTCAGCGAAAAGGTTTGGTAATTGAAGATGCGTTCGCTTTAGGTAAATGTTCCTTATTGGGCCGTATGTTCATTGGCTCAGGCCCAAACTAATCCAATCTTCCATTTGTAAAACTAGATAGAATCTTGATCCGCGCGGATATTTTTTTTAAAAAAATTTTTGTTTGTATTAAATGGTCTAGTATATATTTATAAGTTTAAATGTATTGCGATATATAAATGCTATGATATAAATTTTAATTATCCTGATTAAAATAGCATAGGAGTGGGTCATAACTTTTTCCAATTCCAACAATATTAAGAATTATAATTTCTATTTAAAAATTTTGTTAAGAAAATAATTTCACATTCTTAGTGTTTATTCCTAGAGCTTGACTCGTGACTGTTTGAATATCTGTTTTGACTTTAAACTTTTAGTTTGTACTAAATGGTAAAATATACATTTGTAAATTTAAATGTATTACACAATTAATATAACACTTAAAACATAAAAAAATTATTTATTACTTTGAATAATTATATTATGTGGTCTAAATCATATATTATATCACTGTGTATCATATAAACAAATTCAATATTTATAACTAACTGGATTTATATATATGAAAATATTATACCAATAATTTTTGAATAGAGTTTTTATATTTTATTTATATATATTATATAAATTGAGTATGATGTGTCATTTTTATTTTATTATTAATAAATATTGATTTTTTTAAAAAAAAAATATTAGCACGAAATAAATTAAGAAATCTATTGAAAAATCTATTTTGGTTAAGATTATATTAAGAAATCTATTATTTAAATTAGGAAAGGACAATATATGCTTAAATCTATTATTTAAATTAAAAAAGACAAAAATATTAAAAGGTAAGTTTAATATATACTTTAATGGCATTTTAGTGTAAGTAAGTGATAAAACAAAAGGGTATTTCTATTTTGTACTTTTCTTTTAATAATATATATTGCTTTGAATTAAAACCGTATATTTTCTAGAAACTTAATTCTATCTTGATCAAACCTAATATTGGCTCTGGTGTATGTGTGAGTGAGTGAGAATGTGATAAATAAATTTTCTCCTTTTTTCTAAAATATAAATAAATAAAATTTCTCCTTTTTTCAAATATTAATGTTATTACTAGTGATGGGAGAGGTTAGTCAACATTAACAAGTCTACCAACTACCTTTTGACCATGTAATGGAATTCAACTTTCAACTTTGTAGACTTTTTCTTCTGAAGTCTAACTTTAAGATATGTAGCCAAGAAAAAGAAAATATATGGAAGATTATTAGATAGTATTAAGATTCAAGGAACTAATCAAGCACGAACCTATCTATCAGTACTTAGAGAAAGAGTAAACGCAAAAGCATGACAAAAACAAACACTGATAAAAAATAACGTTAGAATCGAAAATAGCCAAGGCAACAACAACAACAACACATTCTATAAAGGTCTTCTTGTTGTTATTGTTGTTGTGTGTGTTAATCCCATTGTTCTTCCCAGAAGTACGTCCACTCTGAAGAGTTGACAGTGTTTTTGCCATCAGCTGAAACAAGATCGTAAGGTGAGTCCTCTGAGAACTCAGTTGGCATCGATTTCCAGTGAAGCGACGGTGTCCACTCCGCTTCTTTGATCACTCTCAGTATCTCTGCAGCCACCAGTTTGCTTCCTTGTGCTGACAAATGAATCCCATCTCTGTTAAACCAAAACATTAATTTTAGTTATTCAAATATCTCTAAATATGTTTTTTTTTTTAATTAACCACGGTGTCCGGCGACCGAGGTGAACCGACTATTTTCTGGCTCCGGAAGTGCAATGTTAAATTATCTGGCGGCCAACGGGGATCGATAGAACCGTATTGGTGTTATCCCTCAAGTGCCACTAGCCCAAATCCCGTTGGTTCTCTCAATATGTTTTCAGCAAAAAAAAATGTTGTTGTGGATGCTGAATTACTTACGTGAAGCAAACGGTTTCCCAGTCATCGGCTTTCTGAAGAGTAGAGAAGAGATCAACTACTTCTAAGCCGAGCTCTTGGCACAGCTCCACGCAAGCGTCTGAATAAGTCTTGCAGAGCTCGTTTGTGCGGATCACCTCGCTCAAGTATGGGCTTGTGAGAGCAAATAAGAGATTATATTATTAATTTTAAGTCAGGAGCAAGCAACAGAGAGATGGTGGAAAAAGGCAAGGGAAGTTTACCTTTGGTTCTGACGAAGTTTGGCCTCGTCCACTGGAGGGCAACTAAGGAATATGATACGAGTTGTGTCTGAAAGGCTCTGATGAAACACAGAACATAGAAAGAGAGGTTCAGAAGTGTATAATGGAAGATAAGCCTTAACCTAAGGAAGATTAAGAATCAATAAGTAACCTGAAGATGAATAGCGATCTTCTTCATGTTATCAACGTATTCAGAAAGTGGAACGTGAGGTCCTAGACCAGAAGGGTGAGGCGCCATTGAGTCGTTTCCTCCAAAATACACAACGACCAGAGAAGGTTGTACCTCAGCATCCTGCATTCATTTACAAGTTAATATACTATCGCTAAACTGTAAATATTCATTAGTGAAAATGAAAGTGATACAAGTTAATATGCTATGAGTCTATGACTGCCATCTTTTGGCAACATTGTGGAAGAAAATAGATTTTAAATGATGGGAACATGGAGAAAACAAAGAGACATTTCACTGGCAACAGCTTTTATAAGTAGACACTTGTGTGATCCTTTTGACGAATTTTAAATTGTAACTTTTAAGGTTTCCAAAGAATTCTAATTAGGTAACTAAGAATAAGTTCAACATCTTATACTGAACGGTCCATCATAATCTAGCATAAAGAAGGCTAAGGATCCAAAGGAATCTATACATTTCTCAAGAGAGAAGAAGAGTACCTTGGGGAAGACTTGGTCCACAACTTCCAAAGCACGAGTTGAGTTCCATCCATAGTATCCACGCAGAATGATGTCAGCCTATTCACGTTAGTTCACCGTAGATAAAAGTCACAAGCAGCCCACATTAATACAGTTCTCACAACTCAAAAACCTCACCAAATTTAGGTTTTTGCATTAAATGCATTGTTTTCTTTTGTAATATCATTCCACCGCAGACCAAAGACAACAAACATCGGTAATGATTTACTTTTCATTTCCGACATTAGCTAGTTCCAGAGAAAGAGACACAAAACACTCAAATGGAGAAAATAATAAGCATCCGCAAAACTAAACGTGTCTATTACGTTGACGAAAGCTCATGAATTTTCCAAGAATCAATGCTTAATATTCAGGAAAAAAAATACGAATCTAATATAACATATGTATGATTAGGAGAAATAACAAACAGTAATTAGCAAAAAAGGCGATCCGCTTAAGATATCTCTGCAAACCAAACAAAGAGTAATCAGGCGAGAGACATTATACCTTACGAGCATAGACCTCGGAGAGAATGGCGCCCCAACCTCCATGGCCGAAGCTCATCTGGACGATGGATGATCCAAACAGAACGATCTGAGGCCGCGACGGTCCTACCATTGTCTCTATAAATCTCTCACCGCACAAAGACACAAACCACTCGTGTCTTTCTGTCTTCACAAACAGCTGAAACTCGCTGTTTCTTTACTACACCGCAAATGATTCCGGCCGCTGAGAGATCTACCTCTATCTCTCTCTCTGTATCGATCTTGCACACTGTTTGTTATAAAGGTCCGAGTTAAATGCGCGAACGTCTTATTATTATTTTTTTCTTTTAGAAATAAAACAACAACAACAAAAAAACAGACAAAACAAAAACCTAGCTACATCCTCAGCAAGTCATGACTCATGACTGTTATTTCCTTTTCTGAACAATCTGTTTCTTATAGGCCATAATATTCTCTGTTTTGTATTTTAAAAACAACTAGATTTTGATCCGGGTTTTTGAGATATAAAATCATATTATATTGAAGAAGAGAATTTTTAAAAATTATATATTCAATGAGTAGTTTATTTAAAATTTTATATGTACATTTTATATAACTTTCTCTTAGACCTGGATATTTAATCCGGACCAAAGACCAAACCGAAACCGACTCAAAATATATATTTGGTTTGGGTCCGGGTTCAGAAAAAATAACCTAATAGGTATTTCTTTTGGACCCGTGGGTCTTTTTTGAGTTTGGATCCTACCTGAAACCTAGTCGGAAATATTTTGTGTATATTAGGGTATTTTGAATATGTTTCTGGTATTACATATTTTTTTAAGTTTTGAGTTTGGATTTACAATAGTTTTGTATTTCAGGTAAAATTTGAATTTTTTTAATAAAAAAGTTGGGTAGTCGGATAAAATTTTGGGTATTTTTCGGTTCATCGGGTCATATTTCGAATAAAATTTTAAATTTGTAGGTATTTAAATATTTTTGGATTTTTTGGAGCTTAAATATTTTTCATGTTTTGGGTATTTTTCATATTTTTAGATAATTCGAATCTTTTTGAATCCTAAATACCCGAAATGATATGTCCAAATCTGATATACTTACCATTGAGTTTGTAAAAATATTTGAAATATATACCGTAAAACTTTATTTATATTTATAGGTTATAACCCGTTCTATGACGTGATATTTTAAAAATTATAACCAAAGAGACACTTAATCATTTAAAAGTGTCTATACAACGGCCAGTATGAAATATTTATACTGGCCGTTGAAATATTTATATGTGTAAATATTGTATATACAACGGCTAGTATGAAATATTTATAAAAATAATACCGACCGTTGATATATTTCAAAACATGTTTGTTGATATATTTCAAAACATGTTTGCATGCCAGGTAATTACAATAGGAGGTGCATCCGAGAAGTTATAATATTTCATGTCTAACTATTGCATAATTAAGAATATTATAATATTTTATAGTTTTCATGTGAATATTATATATTTTCGATGTCTCCCCATTTTGTAGTGCAATTGTATTGCAGTATTAATTTTTTTTGTTTTATAAATTTATATTTGTTTTCCGTTTTAAGTGTTATATAGTTTTTTATAAATTTATATTGAGATGTATCATATATTTGTCAAAATCTATTTATTAGTTATTCTTTTATTATTTCTATATTTAAAAGTGAGATTTATTACGTGTATTTGAGTTATGTTAACTGAATATATTTGATGAAATCTTATATATTAAAACAGAAGTCATGACTTCTTTCATGTGTGATTTTTTAATTTGGATCATCACTTAAAATCTTATTAAATGTATTTTATTAAGACTAATAATACATATAATCTTTAAAATACTTTAATCATATATCTTTTGATATTTTTTTATTTTAAATATAAATATATTTATTTTAAAATTCTAACAAATCTGTTTTAAAAGATTTTACAAGATCTTCATTTTCGAAATTATATTTAAATATTTTCACTAATTTTGAAATTAGTTTGAAATATTATTATACATTAATATATCCAGTTATCCTTTATAAAATGAAAAATAAAAAATTCTATAATATTTTATCTATTATACAATCATAATCAATCATATTAAAAGAAAATTATTATATTGAGCTAAATATAATAAAATTGTATTAAGTTTATAAATTTATATATTTTATATATTTTATTTTCTTAAGTATAAAATATTTATTATTATATTGAGCTAAATATAATAAAATTTATATAATACATGTATAGAAATTAACATGTATTTCTTTAAAGTTAATAATATAAAATCTTTGTAACTACTTTAATCATAATATAGTTTCATTTTAAATATAATATATATTTATAAAATATATTTTAAAAATTCTAATAAATCTGTGTAAAAATATTTTAACAATAACTTAATGTATTTTAAGTTATCGTTTATAAAATGAAAAATAAATAAAGTATTATACTAAAATAAATATAATAAAATTATATTCAATTGATAAATTTATAAATTTTATTTTCATAAATATAAACTATTTATTTTAAATATATAATATGATGATAGAACAACTTAAAATTAACAAACTATATTATACATGTCTAAAAATTAATATATCTTAGACTTTTGTATATACAATAATATATTATCTAAAATAAATAAGCATAAAAATATTGGTAAAAAGAAATCCAACTTTGAAAGAAGGGTCCGAATTTAGCATAAATTAAATAAAAAATAATTTTAAATATATTTTCTTATGAATATATTAATTTTCTTAATAACTAAATGCAAATACAGTAAGATAAATATATAATAAGAAGTGACAAATACATACGGTTTTAAACGATTGATTAATTATAACTTGTAAATTATAAAATTATTGTATTTGAAATAGTTATATAAATATCTAAGTATATGATTAACGTTAAAAATATATACCACTTATGTTCTAAAACAATAATTTATGTATAGAAAAGTGAAAACAAACATCCGCGCGGTTTCGCGGGTCAAAATCTACTATTGTTTACAAATCGATTTTTTTATATTGCTAAAAGACCATAGTTTTTTTTAAATGCCATCCATGTTTCCAAACAATATAGATATATAGTGTTATTCTTGTTTCCAAACAAATCTAAAATATACTTCAGTTTTAATAATATAGATATTCAATTAAAAATATATACAATTTTATTATTACTTTTCTATGTTTGAATCTACCAAAATAAAAATGATGTGAAAGGTTTTATATTCTGAAATTCGTTGTTTATGAATTTCTCTTGGACATTTGGGAAGAAAAGTCAATAGAGTACAAGTAAAGGAAGATTAATGAGGCAGTAATTCAAATGATATGGTTTGTTGGTTGGTAAGTAAAGGAGCACCAAATATATAGATCAACCACATTTTTGAACTCTTCATTCAATGCTCCAACTCTTTATCTTCTTTATTACATAACCATACTAATCTGTAAATATTTAATTATATTGAATGCTGAGTATATACTTAGCATCGACTATTGGTCGTCAGAGTTTCATGAATATGATTATACACAAATGAAACAAAATAGATTTCAGTTTCTGTAACTCAAAAGACGAATTGTAGATACACTTTTAGCTAATGTGATAACTGTTTCTTCTGACCGAACACTATAATGGCCAGTTTCTGAAGTGAAGTCATTTTAAAAAGCAGCTAATAAGAAAATGAGAAAAAAACTAACTCAGTAACTCAGAAATCGAGTGCTCCGGATTTGGATGATCCAGAGCAGCTCCCAGATGTGCCATACGATGTTCCACTGGATCCGTCTACAGGGGCTTGATTCAGACACTCTAGAGCCAAGAATCTTCTCTTCTTCAAGCTCATTGAGAAGGTCTTTGCCTCTAGAATTACAGGCACCTGTTTCAATTAAACAATTCAAGTAAAAACCAATGTTTTGGGACCAAAGTGAATCCATTTCTTCTACGGTTTATTTCATGCCATTTTCATCAAAAGAGAACTTTGGATTATATTAACTTCTGGATAACTTATTGAGTAGAAATTTGGACTTCATAAGTTTTGGCGTAACTCAAAAGGGCCTTTTGACATAACTGCTAACGGGTTCTGAGGTAAATAACACGTCTACAATGAGATAATTAATACCTGTGTATTGATACGCGCAACTTTGTGTATGTTGAGGAATCCATTTATGTCCTTGTAGCCAGTGAGAAGTTTCTCCAATTCCTTGTCACCATCTGGAGAAAAGGCGAGGGCACACGTCAAAAACAACTACAATAATCTAATAACGACTAAGCAGATCAAGGGAGACAAACCTGGGATCGCTTTGACAGAGAGTAAGGTATCCGCCATGTGCTGCAGTCTTGTTGACGAAGACGGGGAGAGCATGGAAGGCGGGAAAGTAACAATGGCAACCGCATTTGAAACCATCAGCATACTTTTCAGCAATCTTATGAATGAAAGCATTTCTGATTCCTGTGTTTGACAGAAATAATAATTTTTTTTTAAAAAACACGATAACATAGAACAACAAGACCCTTGTACAAGATACATTGTTGAATAAAGATAGACTACAAGTTATAAAGAGCTCTTCGACCTAATTTTACCTTATCAGAATACTCACAAAGGGGAGAGCAGAATGACTGGATGGCGATGCGGCCAATGGATGCAATGTTACTGCTGTTCCTGTGGAAATCATCACAAAAGTTCTTCAGAATGAAGTATAGGCTTCTTAACAAAGCCAGAAAAAATAATATGGATTTGAAACTAGAGAGGAGTAAATGACCATCAAATAAGAAAGAGATGATACACAACCTCGGAAATTTTGTTAAAAAAGTAGCGCAGTGGTCCTGAGCAACAGAAAGATCGGAAGAATCTAGCAGACTGACACAATCTATCGGCCGTCCAGCAAGAAACTGCCTCTCCAATGGCTTTCTCATATCAAAGTCATTGGAGTAATCATCTGATCCATAATTAGATAAAAAAAGGATTAGCTTTCCACAGAATGATATTAGCCGAGATAACTAGATTACCAATAGAACTCTTCTGGTTTTCCATATACTTCCGATACTGCCAAGCAATCCTCAAGCTCTCTCCCTAAAATATAGACATCCAACTTGTAACTAACTCTTCATGTCATGCCAGGAAGAAAAAAAACAAGTAAACAGAACAAGAAAGAAGCACCTGATCAAGGTCTGGGGCAATAGGCTTATCTTCTTTGGACGATCCAGGATTCGGCAAAGTACCAAGAAACCCTCTAGGATCTTTGGAAGGACTAGCATAAAGAAGTGGTTGACTGTTAACAAGCCCCTGAGACATGAAAGTTCTTAACAGATCCATATGATGCGGTGCTTCAGGATCTTCCATCACCATCACTAAGCTTCCCAAAGGATACCCACCACCTAGTATCCCTGGAAACAAACAAAAAGACAAATCCTTTTGAGCAACATTCTCTCATCCTCAAATGTAGAACTTATAAGGAGAAGGAGAAAACTCACTGTCGAGGTCACGAATCCCAGTGGATATGAAAGTAGTGCCATTAGGACCGCATTTGAGACCAGGTATTTGAGGGGATGAGGAGACAACTGATATGTTGCGAGAGAAGCTGCTTGTACGAACGTTGGGTGCAGCCATAGCAGAATCAGACAAGGAACTCGCTCCGCGTTTCAAAATCTATGAATCACAAACAAGTTCAATACTTTTTTAATTCATTCAGACATTTAATCGAACATCTAACCTGCAGCTTAGACTAGAACCGTACATAAACTCACGAATAGCCGAAGAATGAGGAAGCGATCAAACCTTGAACACACTGAAAAGACTGGCTATTTCTATGCGACAGGGACTGGGATTTAACTTTGACAACGAACGAGTAGGAACGAGGCAGAAAGATCCGGGTTGCGTCAGTAGTGGGCGGGCTCTTGTCTCGTTTCCGAGCAAGTTTGCGGCGGCTTAAGACGGAGATTCTAGAGCCTCTAATAAAAACTCTCGATACGGCAGAGGGTTTGGGCTTACTTGTTTGTAATTTTTAATTTATTACTTGGAAAAACCAAAAACCAAATGAATTTTTGTTTTTGTTAAAAACGTAAAGATTTATTACCATTTTCAGAATTTTGAGATATAAGTACAGAAAATAGTAAAAACAGAAATATTAAAATGCAACTAAACAAAAATTCCAATTAAGTTACTATTAAAACTAACACAACAAACAAAGCAGGATACACATCAAACTTAGTACAATTAGCTTGCCAAAAAAAAAAAAAAAAAACTACAATTAAAACGAGAATCTGAATCCGGTAAAAAATGGCTTATCTATTGAACACTTCTAAAAAAATTAGACTTAGCGAAGAACAAGTGAACAACTCGCAAAAGACTTCCTAATGTGCATCTAATACAAACATATAGCAAAACCTTAGACTAGGCATATCCCCATAGACAAAAGTCAGGCATTATCCGAAAAGAGGAAACATCAAGAAACACACCACACACCATCAAACCTACACCAAGAAAGATAGAGAAAATCAAGCACCATTTTAAGTTATAGTCGAATGGAAAGAAGAAAAAAAAAAAGGGCAAAGAAGTAGATGCATGGTCCAATCGGCACAAGAGCCAACAGAGACATCTAACCAGGTTCAATTTAGGATTTTTGTTTTTGGTTATTACAAGTTTGATAAGATTACAAATGAAAAGTGTAATGCCTAAGAAGTCATGGTTGCTTCGGCAATAAGAATGTGAAAAAAAAAAAAGAATCAATGATAACATTCGGTCACGTACATTCCACCAATCTAGTAGCAATATGATAACAGAAAAATCAGAAACACATAGAAGTAGCTCCTCTCATAATAATACGCATATAAAAAAAAAAAAAAAAAAATAGTTTTCGCATATTCCGAGGCTATGACTGGGCCAGGTCCACGAGGTGAGCATATTTAAAAAAATAAAAAAAATAAAAAAATAATAAATATCGTCAAAGTAAAGAACACTGAATTTTCTCCATTTTATAGTTTGATAAAACGGCCTTGGTCCGTAATTAAATGACCTCTCCCATTAGGCCATTATACATTTATACCAAAGACAGACTCGTTGATCTCTTCTATAAAGATCGGTTCCTAATCTCCCACTACTAGATTTTGATCGGTTTCTGGAATAAGAAGAAGAGGAAAGAAAGGATGGGGAGATTGTTCTTGGTGAATTTGGAAGGCAAGTCTTACAGTTGTAGGCACTGTAAGACTAGTATCGCTCTCTGCGATGATGTCGTCTCCAAGGTTTTCTTCCGAATCTCTCGATTTTTTTGCTGCTCAATCTTATTAATCTGTGATATTGTTTATTGCGATTTATATCACTGGTCATCATCATCTTATTCAAATTACATTAAATCAGACGATTCTCAAATAGCTCATCATTAGATCAATCTAATGATTCAAACTTTTTTAGACTCTTTCTCTCATCTTTGGCTATGTGAATCTTGAGACACTGTCTCAATACACATTTTACTGATTTAATTGGTCTCATCATTCATTCTAAATGCTTTAATAGACTAAAATGTTTGCTTTGGGTTTTTAACAGTCTTTTCAATCACGCCATGGGAAAGCTTACCTCTTCAGTAAGGTGTAAGTTTTTCTACTTCGGAGTTTGGTTCCAAAACTTTTTATGGTCGGAAGCTGGATAGGAATAGTTGTATGCATGTTTTTTTTTTTGTGTGTGGACAGAGCGAATGTGTATGCTGGGAAGAAGGAAGATAGGATGATGATGACGGGTATGCACACCGTTGTCGATATTTACTGCGTCAAATGCGGCTCTTATGTTGGATGGAGATATGTAAGATTAAACACCCTTGGCTCTTGCTTGGCTCATCTAATGTTTCTTGGTAATCAACCTTTTTTTTGTTTCTGTCTTTGTTAATTCAGGAGTTTGCTTTTGAGAAGAACCAAAAGTACAAGGAAGGCAAATCTGTTCTCGAAAGGTCTGTAGTAACCTTGTTAACCTTTAATCCCTGGTTTGGTTTTTGTTGAGTTGAGTTGAGATGATGTATTTGTTTCATATTCATTTTGACAGGTACAAGGTCTGCGGTCCGGATGGGAACAATTACTGGGTGGCGGCTCAAGAAGTTGAAGCCGGAGAAAGTGATACTGATGAATGAATGAATGAATGAATGAATGAATGAATGAATGAATGAATGAATGAATGATATGCTTCTTCATCTCAATAATTCACCATATCTGATTTGTACATTCTCCTCTCCTCTTATCATTCTTTTTTCAATGTCTTCTTCTCTGTTCTCATTTTGTGAACCATCCAGCTTCCATTAGGACTCCTTCGGAGATCAACTGTTTGTGTTGCAACTACTTGTGGAACACATGCAATTATAATTTATCTCATTATCTTATCTGTCAAAGCTTTTTCGTCTCTAAAGTTGTTTACTACATGAATAGCAGTGTACATTCTGTTTAGAATCAAATTCAGCTTGGATTCATTCCTAGTATTGACACAATTAGCCAAGCTCACTTTGGTTAAAAGCATAGTTCCATTCTATAATCATAGTTTGGGTGAATTGTTTCACTCTGTTTTGCTGAGAAAACATGACAAGATGGAGAAACATGACTGCTCTGAGATTCAGTGATATAGCATCACTGTTATTAATGTTACAAAAGAGTAAGCTTAGTGTTACTGTAGTTCATACACCATTCTCTCCGAAAGCTCAGCTCCCACAACTTTCCGGTAACTGATAAACATCGATTCCATTTGTTTACGAACTCTCATGTTCATGATCCGTAATAAATCCTTCAAAAAAGAAATTTATTAAATTTTTAACAAAGATTTCAGGACTTGATGATCTGATAAGGAACGTAATCGTAGAGAACAAGTGATAGTGATACTAATATTACCTTGTATCGAAGCCTAGCTCCATTAAGACTGATAAGTATATTGGCAATGTCATTGCCGTTAACACCAGAATCAGAATCTGAGTCTTCATCAGAGTTGTTCATCTCCATGTCTTCCCGTTCCCTCGTGGACTTCACTAGTGTTTCAGAAGCTTGAGGTGCAGGTGATAAAGAAGCTTTAGTGAAATCAGACAACACAGAATACGGCTTTTTGTCAAGTAGAGGCTTAGCTACTTCAAATGGAACCCATCTGAAAACAAAACACAAGATCTCTCTCTCAGAAATGACAACAAGTAACAGGAGTTTAGTAGGAAACTTACTGGAAACGGAGAGGACATAGAAGCTCGGAAGGACGATACGCCGCTTTATATCTCATCTTGTTGCAAGAATGTATGTAATAGCCAAGATAGTAATACTCAAGCGCAGAGCAATGAGCTTGGTTCTGTTTCACCCAATCGATCTCTTGGAGAGCAGAGTAGTTTCCAAGAGACAAGGAAGCAAATTCCGGATCCCAGAATAGGTATTTACTAGACAAACATTTGGGAAGAATGTCGATTACTCCCACAGCTATAAGACGTCCGTCAACTCTGTATTGTTGATGGTAAGAACCAAAGCCACAAGGAGGAACCTCTTCATCATCATCACCATCACTTGAAGGGAGAACTTCGATCAACGGAGTGTCAACCAAAAACCTTTTGTACGAAGTTTTTGAGATGCTTTCTGGCTCATCGTTATGAACTCTCAGTTGATAACGTTTGTATAGTTCATACTCCTCTGGATCAAAACTTGACCTTTTCAAATGTATCTCCAGCTTCTTCTTTCTTACCTGAAGGTTGTTTGAAGAAGACTTTGTAGTTGTTGTAGCAGAGGGGAGGCTTTCACCTTGATCTCTCTCTGAGGAAGTGACTTGTGTAGCTGAAAAGAAGTTGATATGGCCTTTGCAGACTTTGATAGCCAAGCTAGGGAACTCTCCTACTTTCTTTATTTCACTTAACAACTTCTCAGAAACAGTCTCTGGTGATAATCTGTTTTCTTCTGCATTGTTTCTTCCCTCGCCTTTCTGAGATGTTTGTTTAAGTGCAGCTACAATTGGAAAAGCAATGTTGCTGGTGTACAAGAGCTCTTCTGACCCTTCGGCTAGCTTCTTCCTTTTGGCAGAGAGGACTTTCTTCACCGAAGATTTTGGAATCTGAATATTAGAAGGAAACTCCCCGCTCTGTATGCATCTTTGTACCGCGTTATCAATTTGTTCAGACAAATCTTTCATGATTGGTTCCACTTCATTGTTTTGTTCTCTTTTACCAGAACCAAGTAACTTTCTCACCGGCTCTGAAACTTCCACATCTGGATCTTCTGTTTGCTCTCTAGGCTTCAGATCTAGCTCACCGTCCAAGAACCTTTATATACAGCATCACAGAAACAGTGATTGATCCAGAGAAAAAAAAAAGAAAAAAAAAGATAAGTGCGCATCTAAAAATACAATACCTTTCTAGTCTTCTACGCACTCGCTGCTGCTCCTTAGAGGGAACAAAATCATTTGCTCTCAAGCGGATAGTGTAAGAAGGGCAACAAGTTTTAGCCATCTCAGGTTTGTAAAGGTAGCAGCCAGACCGTCTCCATCCACGGTCAAGAAGAGCTAATCAAAACAAGCACACATCAAAATGATCACTAAGCTCAGAAAAGAAAAACATGAATCAAAACGATAAACTAAGAATTAAAAGCTTAATCATCATCAAAATCAAAACTTTATTTCAAAACCTATGACTCTCAAGATGGATGAAACAAACCTTGGTAATCATGAACAGTGAGTCTCTCTGTCCATAAACCTGCATCGGAGATAGAGACATAGTTATCAATGAATAAGCTAGAAACATAAGCAAAGGTCACATCTTTATCGATCAGATCATCATTGTAAGTATCAAATTGAATGGAGAGGCGACGAACCGTGAGAGATGCTGGAGCTGGTAGGGGATTTACAGTAGCCGCAAGTGGATGTATTGCGCCCACAATCAGCGACGATACTCTCTCCACCACGGCTGCTACTCGCCTTCGACGACATGATGATCGCAGAGATTCCGATAGAATTAAACCCGATGAGAGTCAACGGTGGCTCTTCTAATTTTAAAGCTCTTCCCGGAGAAGAAGAAGAAGAAGAATTTGGAAGAAGATGGTTTCCCCCAGGAAATAATAAGAATCATTAGCTTGCTTGCCCCCACGTCTCAAATCAGAATCTTCAATAGCCCGTTCTATTTTTAATTTCGGAATGAATTAATTTTAATGCAAAAAATATGTAAATTACTTTTATACCTTTAACCCTAATGTCTCCGCAGTATAGCCAGTGTCAGAATTTGGTATAACTAACTCAGTAGTATTCAATATTACGCAGTATAACTTAGTAGAACTTGGTATAACTCAATAAAACTCTATATAACTACACTTAGTAGTACTAGATAATACTATGTATAACTAATATAAAACTCAGCACAACTAAGTATAACTAACTCACGAAGTATAACTCAGTACAGCTAAGTAAAAGTATGAGATAACTAAAATTTGAAATTTTAAAAAATTTGAAAATTTGAAAAATTTGAATTTTGAAATTTTGAAATTTTTGGATTTTTAAATTAAAAATAATAATTTCAAAAAATACAAAAGGGTAAAATTGTATATTCAAGTTTCATTAAAAAGGAAACAGGCATAGGCGATTGTCTTTTGAGACGTGGGGCAAGGAAGCTCATGGTCTGAATAATAATGGGTCAACGCCGTGTGATTTTTACCAATGTAAACGACACAAAGTTCCCTTCGTTGTTGAGAAAACGTCACGCGTGTTTTCTATCATTTGTGTATAGAATACACACAAGAACTGAAATAAATATCCCCTATATATTACGAGTATCATTTAAAAAGTTGTAACCTTAATTTTATACTAATTAAAAAAAAAATTTACTTAGGTGTCACTCAATTATGATGTCAATTTAATTTACATGGCAGCTTAAAATTCAATTGAAAAAAATATTGGTCCAAATTCAATTATTAAGAAACATTGTATTAACTATTAACACAAAATATGAGAAAAGTGTATTCTTTCTTTAAATAAAACCTACGGAATTACCTAATATGATTAACATATATATTGCAATTAATGACTATGAATAATAAAGATTTGATAACAACTTTTGAATTCTTCTTCATTTTGTTTAATTTTATATTATAAAAAATTAAACAATCACATTAACCATATAATTTAAAAAATTAGATTTTTTCTTATATGTTATATTTTGAATTTTTTTTAAATGACTTTAAATTACAAAAATGAGGAAACCTTATACGTTATATTTTAAATTTATTAAAACGATTTTAAATTACAAAAATGAGGAAACCTTATATGTAATATTTTTCTTATATGTTATATTTTTTCTCATATGTTATATTTTAATTTTTTTTAAACGACTTTAAACTACAAAAATGTGAGTTTTCCTTAAGCATACGACTAAAATCATTAAAATGACATGTATGAATTCGATGGTTAATCTAAAACCTTTCAAAATCATATAGAAGATAAAAGTCAAAATAATTCAAATGTGGAAACATGACTGTTCATTTTTTTCAAGAATGTGTTCAGTGGAAAAAGACAAGATTTTTGTTTCATAATTTGCTTAATTTCCAATCCGATCAACCCATGATATATTAATTATATTTTAGTTTCACAATTTTAATAAAAACTGATCCGGTCTATTGGAAGAAAATTATATAATAACAACAAAAAACATTGTATATGTATAAATAAAATGATCAAATATATAAAAAATTATCGATAATATATACAAATAAACTCATCATGCGCAAGGTGCATGTCGATAGTTTAGATTCAGGTCAGACTTTTTAACAAAATCTAACTTCGAGATGAAGATTTAAAGAAATTTAAAAATTTATATATACATATGTATACGAGATTAAATCGAGTAATATATACTTGGAACCACTGACTTACTACACGATGAAGCTATCAAGTGGTATAAAACAATTACTTCATATATG
Source organism: Brassica oleracea var. oleracea (assembly GCF_000695525.1). Classification (NCBI taxonomy): domain Eukaryota; kingdom Viridiplantae; phylum Streptophyta; class Magnoliopsida; order Brassicales; family Brassicaceae; genus Brassica; species Brassica oleracea. The sequence goes on along the minus strand of NC_027752.1, from coordinate 42,426,828 downwards.
CATTCTGAAGGCTGCACTGCATCAACGGGCCATAAAACTGTGTGTTTTGTGAATAACCGGTCAATTGAGAAATTACTCAGTTTTTGCATGCATGTCTATATATTTTTATGGTTTGGTCAGAAGTTCGGATGCTCTGCTCAGAAGAGATGTTGGTCCAAACCGCGCGCTGCCACGACAATCTGAAGCTTCATGGCTTGTTTTATCGCTCGTTTGTCTCTCATGATCGTTATTAATGGCAAACGTCACAAACTTTTTTTTTTCAATTAAATATTTACTTTATTAATAAACCCGAAACGGGAATTCAAGTTTCGGTTCAAACAAAATGAAATGTCACAAACTTTTACTTTAGTTGTTTCCTAGTTTTCAAATTCTCTTTATTGAGCTTGTAAATAACTTCTTTTGTGTCGAATAGATATCAAAATGAACCAAAAACATAATCAAAAGTTTTAAAAAGTTTGGATCCACCAAGTGTATTTTAGGCTAGAAACTAGTTCGCGAAACCTTCAAAATTATGCGCCTCTATTTAAGTTCAATCATAAAAAGAACATAAGGTTTTCCTTCGGCCAAAACTTTTCATTATTATGTTAAAGAGAAATTACTTAAAATGACTCTAATTAATCATGAAATGACTAGACTAACTCATATAATTTTGAAATTACTAGATTAACTCTTGAAGCATGCAAACTTACGATTTTGCATTTACTAATAATTATATCCTAATTAAAAAAAATATTTAATACTATAAGAAAGAAAAAAAAGCAAGCATTTTACCTATGTCGGGTTTCTCCACCTAAGGCGAAACGTTCTCTTCGTCGTCTCCTTCACCTCCATCTCTGTTGGTCCATTTTCCCTCACAACCGGCTTCGTCTCCGTCACCAGCGTGACTTGACTGTCTCCGCCATCCTCCACGATAACTCACCTTCGTCTCTTCCTACTCGACAAACCCGAAATCGTTTTCACCTCAATCACATCCGGCTTCAACTACAAGTTACTCTAATCTGTGAGTCTTTAATATATGCTATTCGAATTGCATGTTGTTATCATATATTAATTGATTGCATGTTGAAATTTTGGAACCCTAATTCCCAGTTTCATCTCACTGACTTTCAGATCTGTTAATTGTATTTGATAATTAACATTTACTCTTTTTTTTTATTTAAAGTTGTATAAACTAGTGACTTGGTTTCAGATTGTTTGAAATTGTTTCCTCTTAGGGTCTGATGAGATACGTACGTGATATTGGCAAGATAATAGTAACAGTTCCACGACAACTTTTATGGGAAGAAAAACAACTATTTCTTGGTGAAACAGTTCGGCAGAGGCAATGCTAATGTTTAATTTAGCAAAGAGAGCAACAACCTCTACAAACTCAACTGTTACAGGTACTCTGGTAATACACAACTTTTTTATTTTCCTCTAAATTCTTGTTAATCTGTTGGATAAAATGGTGTTTAAGGACACAAGTTACAGCCTTTAGGTAGTACACACTCTAAAGTTTGGATCTTTTGTTTTGAATTTTGTTGGTTTACATGTGATAAACGGTTGGATCTTTTTTCTTTGATTTCAAGTTTAGCGTACTAGAAGACGGTGACGATTCAGGTAGCTGACAAGGAGAAAGATGTGGAACTTGGAACCACCAAGACAAAGAAACAAAACAAGCTTAAGCTCTATGTTAACAAGTTTATAGTTTATAAAGATTTTTCATGGACAGTTTAGTTTCTTGCTTGCAATACCTCCATTGTTATGTTCTTTTTCTCAAAATGATATTTAAAAGAAAGTAGTAAGCTGGTTGATGTCCACATTCCTTGTCTGCAGACAAGTACCTCTGAACTTTATAGATATGTGATATGAATTGAAAGAGAGAACAGTATCTGATACAAAGTTACAAACTCAACAACATGTCAAATTCAAGAACCTATTCTTACATATAAAAACTTTGCTGCACGCCTCTCTGCTGAAGAAAGTCATTATGCCATTTATGATTTTGACTTTGTCACTGTTGAAAACTGCCAGAAGAGCAAGATTTTTTTTAATTGCATGGTAAGAAACTCATTCCTGTAAAACCTCACTGCATTATTTGTGGCTTTGACAATAGATTTTTCTTCTTTTTTCCGATAACAACAGATTTTTCAAGAAACTATAAATGTACGAACAGATGTTTAGCTCCACCAGCCATGAACAGACGTTTACTTTGAAACCATTACTAAATACAAAATATTTCATTTCATGCATTCAAAATACCGGTATGTTGTGCACGCTTCCTAATCCTTCCCCAGATAATGCTTGCGCTGAAGGCAAGGAATAAATACTTAAATCTATTGCATCAACTTCCAGTAGAGCCAAAGTTCCAGGATTTACCATTCTAATCTTGTGCAGGTAATAAGGTAATTCCTCGTATTGCAACAAGTGATTAATCTGCCATGAAAAAGGACGACTAGATAAAAAGAAAAAGAGGAATGAAAGAGATGACGATAATTACCGAACATTTACCTAATTCTGATCTTAATTAACCTAAAAATTAACCCGATACGAAATTTATATAAACCGGTTCGAAATTGAATATTAAATTAAGTTTGGTTGACACAAATACAGATTTTTTCTTCAATAAATCTGCCACAATATAAATTAAAAAGTCTGCAACCACATAAAAAAAATCTACAAACAATTTTAAGTCAGATATATAACTCTGCCGTAAAAAAATAAGTCGAACATAAGAAAATAAGTCGGCCCATAAAAAAATAAGTTGACCACAAAAATTTACCATTTATAACAAATCTGCTACCTCATACGACATACTAATTCTTAAAAATCTGTTTTCTATTTAAATCGGACAATTAACTCTGCCGTAGAAACAAATCTGATGTTTCTAAGAAAGTCTGACACCACTTTAACGGTAGACTTTTTTTTCTATACAGATTTTAATGTTAAGGATACTTTGGTAATGTTTTTTTTATTGTTATAACTATGGACAAGGGCAATTTTGACCAGAAAGTAATAACACAATTAATTTGTGTTATTTTAGTAAATTTTCCTTATGTTAATTGAAATATCTTATATGTTATAACTGCAGTAACAATTGAAATACAAATTTTGATTATATATTTTGAACTACCCGAACAAATAACATAACCATCAGTAGGTAAATAATTTTTTTATAAGAAAAATCCGTAATACAGTTATGCAGTACTACACGATATTTCAAAGTTTCTAGAAGAAAATAGTAGAAAAGGGAAAGCTACACGTTTGGCACTATTAACATAGTAATTTCTTATAAGAATTGGTTTTAGTTGAAACTTTTGATAAGTAATGGGAAAATATGAAACCTATTAAGAAAAAGAAGTTGGATAATACTACGACATTGACCTAGTAGTTAGAGCCTAAACATCACTTGCCAAGAATTGGTACCCAAATTGAAGTCATAGTGTTATTCTGATAATATATTCAATTTTCTTTTTAGATTCAAATATTTAATATAGCGTGTATATTGTATTTATCGGAATTATGCATGGAACATCATAGGGAATTGAATGTGAGTTAGCATTTCAATGTGAGACCGTCCTCAACTTTTTTGACTCGGATAAGAACGCAATTCTCGCTCTCTGAGAAATATATTTTCCTATAAAATACTGAAAACATATAGCAGACATGTTCATCTGATTATACTAACCGAGATGATTTTTAGAGCTGTACAATTTGATATAACTCCAGTGGTGCCTGTATAAAGATAGATGTGGATTTGTTGATGGTTTAGGATACAATCATTTTGCTATGTCATGAATTTTAGAGATTTCTTGATGGTGTCTAAATATATATAGTCATGTCCAATTTTCTTTTTGCGATAGTTATTAAAAATTATGAATCGAATTCGGTTTGCATTTGTACAATCATAAATTTCACCACAAATACATATGTATTTTCATATTTGAAGTTAGGAAATCACTTTCTTAAACTTAATATCTCGACTATTATTTGGTAGTTGGTTCTCACTACTATAATGGAGTAGAAGTTTTTGTTCGAAAAGTTGCCACACATCAGTTACTTAAATCAAGATTGCTGTCCATTAAGGGCTAAACAACTTCCATAGGTGTGATTGCACTAACACAACATGATTGATTGGTTGCTCTCTCAATAATAGTTTTAATAATAGTAACACAAATAAACTTAATTTAGAAACCAAAGTTGCTTTTTAAGGTTCCCAAAACTTGGAACCCGGACTTGTGTATAAAAACAAAACATTATGCAAACTAGTGAATGTTCATAATAAAGGCACGCATATACAGCTAAAAATATTGTATAAGATAAAGTATGAAATGTTTGGAAATATATGAGTTTTGTATAGAAGAGTTCTGAAAATTCTAAACCTTTTTGTGCAGAACTCATAACTTTTGTTTGCCATCCAGATCCAGTAATTGGGTGCATGCCTACTTTTAGATCGTGAAAATCTGTTTCTAAGAAATCAAGGGTAGCTAATTTGTCTGCACAAACGAAATAAAAAAGTATAGCTAATTTAATTATGCTTATGATGTTATGATGTCTATTAAGAAACTTGATGTAAGTTAACTGGCCGGATGATTCCAAATAACATAAGCCATGTGAACTTTGACTTTGACACCGAATTAACCTGTTTTGAAAAAAATATAAAAACAAAATGCAAATTTATATGCAAGAGAGACAAATATATACTGATTTGTAAGTACTGTTATGTTGTTTAGTGAAGAGTTACTTTGTTTCTAAAAACAATGTTTGGTTTTATTCACATTGTCATTTTATTCCTTGGACCATTTTCTTACTTGCTTCGCATCCCGTGCATGTCTCCTCTAAATCACCACCATTGATACATTTGTATATACCCATGAATATAAATAAACGGCAGTTAAAAAGAAAAATAAAACGAAATGAGATTTAGTTCGAGTTTTCCTTTTCTGTTTTAAATTATTTTTTCTTGTTAAATCCTTTTTGTATTTGGTTTCAAGTGTCATTAGGAATCCAAAAAAATCTGTTAAAACTACTAAAACATGCAAAATTGTTGTTAATGTTATAAACCAAATGATGATCGACCATGGACCAGTCCGTACTGCAGGCCAATCCGACAGGAAGATCTCTAACTGATAAACCGATCAACCCATCAAAAGTTTTCAAGTATCATCGAAAACTTATCTAAAACCCATAAAGTATTAAATACCCCCATCCGCAGCCATGTAGCTATATTT
>NC_027752.1:42375148-42417518 GCF_000695525.1 Brassica oleracea var. oleracea | reverse complement strand
GACCAGCCCGTACTGCAGGCCCAATCCGGGACATGATAAAGACAACCAGAGACTATGTGTTTATCTAGTATATATTCCATGTATATCTGTAACATAGTGTTTATCCTTATCCTTATCTTGTTAGGATAAACATGACCTTATAACGGTCTAATACCTTATATATATATGAACCTTCTGGTCGACAGTAATGATAACAGAAGTATTTCCCCGACACTTCATTTACAACAGTTAAACGAAAATAAATATTTGCTTTTAATGTTAAACATATATTCTTTGACACCGGATTAAACTCAAGGAAGGATTATCCTTTTTTGTACCGAGGGATGACTATTTTTCTACATATTACATTTTGTAGAATTTTAATGAATTGCAAACCGTTATATATATTTTGAATGTTATATTTTCTTGTATATATAAGAATAAGATTTTGAATTTCCTCCCCTCTGCAGTTGCCGACCAAGCTCCCTCAAGTGTCACATCTTTGTGTAAAACAAAATACAAAACTACCGTTAAATAACTTGTGAGATTGAAGTGTCGTTTCTTTTGTGGAAAACAAAATAAAAACTTACTGTTTAATAACTTGGAAGTCAATCTGTTCACACAGTGTCGTGTTAGGATTATTCCTTATCATATTCATGTCATCATTGTCATGATGTTAATAATTGCGGGTATTGGTCAATAATAACGATCGATCATATAGAAATTTACGATATGGTTTATTTTTTACCTTCGAATCTTCAACAACCTCTGACCAAAGACAACGACTAAACCATCCTCTATATTTTGTGCAATATGATGAGAACACATTGTTTTTCCAGTCTTATAAATTAAAGCCTGATCTCAAATCCAAAGACCATTTCGCATTTGCACCCCTAATCTAGAATGAAATTATATTTGAGTTTATTTCAATCGTTAGAACGTCCCATACAAAAAAAAAAAAAAAAAATTATGCAACATGAACATCTATACGTGTATATACATGGTAACATGGGACGGAGGCCAAGATAGGTTAGGACAAGGATAAAGAAAACGATCAAATCTGCAAAGATCAGTCTCTCCCAAATCCCAAGAAAAAACAAAACATTAAGCATGCATTTCGTAATAAACAACTCATCATAAAACGACACATAACTCGAAAACCTCTCCCCCGACAATTTATCAATTTATTTATCTTTTAAATTGACCAAAAACAAAAAAAAAAAATTATCTTTTAACTTGAACACCATTACTAGATCTCCGCATTTATATACGAGTATACAAGTAACAAGCCCTAAAACGTAAACACTTGATTAAGGATTATATCTGAAAATGTCTTTCCCCCTGAAAGTTCGTAGCGTACGTGGCAACAACGGAGGAGGAGGAGGGACGGGGACGAAGTGCGGGAGGTGGAACCCGACGGTGGAGCAGTTGAAGATATTGACTGACTTGTTCCGAGCTGGTCTTAGAACTCCGACCACTGACCAAATTCAGAAGATCTCTACAGAGCTCAGTTTCTACGGCAAGATCGAGAGTAAGAATGTTTTCTATTGGTTCCAAAACCATAAGGCTAGAGAGAGGCAAAAACGCCGTAAAATCTCCATTGATTTTGATCATCATCATCAAGAAAATGACTATATCTCTCATCATCATCATCATCGTCAACCATCAACTAGAGGTAATCTGTTATGATTTTTCGATACCAATCTCTATCTAAATGTTTTTCTAGTTATTTTCTATTTCCCCTACCAAGTCTTTTAAAAGAATTAAATAATTTCATGATGATATATAAAAATGTATTTAATCTGTTAAGGATGATTGGTACTACTTGTAGATGTTTTTGAAATAAACGAAGACGAGGAGGAGAGGGTAATAGAGACGCTACAACTCTTTCCGGTGAATTCATTCCAAGAATCCAAAGTGGACAAAATGAGAAGCAGAGTCAATAACCAGTACCGTGACTACATACGAGAGACCAACACGACCACGTTTCCTTCGTACTCATCATGTGGAGCTGAGATGGAACATCCATCGCCGTTGGAACTTCGATTAAGCTTTCTTTAAATTAGTGACCACCTTAATAATGTCTTGGAAGTCCGATAAATTTTTAAAAGAAGTCATGTTAGGAGATCTTATGTATTTTGAATTATGACTCAGAATATCCAATGTATCAATTATGACAACAAGTCTAAGCTGCAGCTTTAGCAAAAAAAAAAAAGAGTTCTAACCTGCAGTTACTTACTTTCTGTCAGTTTAATAGTATATTGTAAGAACTAATATCATGGAAGCTATTACAGAAGTTTGACATGGAAAATTATAGTCTACCATGGTACACACATAAAGAGCTATTTGGTCCGAGACAAAAAGAGAGAGAGAGAACAAGTTTTAATCTAATGCATCTTTTATTGTGCTAAGTATTTTTAATACTAATTTTGTACTATTCTATTCAATAATGATAATTATTATATTCATGATTTTGATATTAGATATTTTTTTGCCATATAAGAATCCAGATTATATGATTTTAGTTACACCATAGTGATAATTATATGTAAGTTTATCTCCACTAATCAGCATAAATAATAATAAATTATATTTTTTCTTAGGATTTTAGTCGTCGGTAACAACATTAAAGCATTGCTTCAAAGAATTTGGGTAACAAATCAATTTAATATTTTTTCTTCAATTTACATTGTTTTATCTCGACACAGAGCACTTCAAAGTTCAAACTGTCTTTTTTTTGGTAACCTACCCAATCAATTTACATGTACACCCAAACCGGGCCAATATAATAAACCAAATTATTTTAAAATAAAATGTTTGCGAGACATATATAATTGGTTGGTCGCATCCCATATACTAGGCCAAGTATAGCTGGGCTTAGAATAAAAAAGCCCATTATTTTATTTACTCCATTAAGCTTCGTAAAATAGATATAAGAGAGAAGATATTTAGTTTAAAAAGTTTGTTTCTTCACCTCCATCGACCTAATCCATTTATAAGTTCCACCGATATGATCAAAATTTCATAGAACTGTTTGGTTCATCTATGGTTCATCTAAAGGAATTGTCTAAATGGATTTATGTTTATTTTTTATTTTATTTTCATTTTCATCCAAACGAATTTAGTAAACAAATTACTAAATAACCTTGTTTTGATTTAATCAAATGCAATTCTCTCAAATAGTGTTTTTTAGTTTTTATCACAAAATAGTATTCAAAGAAGAAAATGAAAAAATAGCTCATATTATTATGAAAATTTTAATTTTAAGTTTTTTATTTATTTTTAAAAATTTCAAACCTCATCCGCAAAACTCCACCCCTCAACTATAAACCCTAAGTCTAAATTAATTAACCATATAGTATAAATTTATATTTATCGTTTAATAAAATTTATTTTTGTTATTTTCCCAGCTATTTTGTGAAAATAAACTAAAAAGCTTCCTAGAGAATTTCTCTTTAATCATATATTATTTTTGTTTCACTATATTAGTTATCTAAAATATAATCATTTTAAAATATGGTTTTAGCGGAGAATATAATTTGTGGTTTTTGCGGAAAAAATCATATTTTCGATTTAGGCGAGAAATTTAGTTTTGCGATTTTAACGAGAAAAAGTAATTTTGTGGTTTTGTTGGGGAAATGAATTTTATTGTTCTGACAGGAAAATGCGGTTTTGTGGTTTTAACGTGAAAACATGTTTTTGCGGTTTTGGCTGGAACATGCATTTATGTGATTTTGGCCGGAAAGTGCAGTTTTGCTGGAAAATGCGTTTTTTGCGTTTTACGGGAAAGTGCGGTTTTGGGGGGAAAATGTGTGTTTTTCGGTTTTGATGTGAAAACATGTTTTTGACGGGAAAACGCGTTTTCGGTTTTGGCGAGAAAACTTTTTTTGCGGTTTTGGCGGAAAAACGCATTTTGCATTTTTGACGAAAAATGTGTTTTGCGTTTTTCGCGAAAAAACGTGTTTCAACATTTTTGGCGACAAAATGTGTTTTTTTTTTGCTAGAAAATGCATTTTGTGGTTTTGGCGAGAAATGCGTTCTTTTTTGTTTTGGCGAGAAAAAATGTTTTTGCGGGAAAGTGTGTTTTGGCGGAAAAACGCGTTGGCGGTTTTGGCGGAAAAACGTGTTTTTGCGGTTTTGGCGAAAAATGCGTTTTGTGGTTTGGTGGACAATGCATTTATAGGAAAATGCGTTTTTTTTATCATTTTCGTGAGTGATAAATTGATATTATGTCTAGGTTTGTAATTTGTAAATTATATAGGGGTATAATAGACATTATATCATTTGACAGAATCATCTCCATCTAGATGGTTTAATTTGGATCAGCTGGCTAATTTTAAAATTTTAGCATAAATTTATAAAACTCATTTGGATAAGCCATCTATATGACTTGTAATTTAATGTCTAAACAAAGAAAACTCTCATTTATATCCAAATGGTACAAAACTCTCATTTATATCCAAATGGTGAAATAAACAGCTCTACAATAGCCACTACACCCAAAAGTGGACTGTGTTTGGTTTAAAAGGTCGGTTCCAAAGCACTCATTCAATATGTGGGTGGCTAACTTCAGGACTGGCTCAATGGTGTTATGGGATCTGGGGCAAAATTTTTTTTTTGATTTTCAAACTTATATTTTCTTTGAAAAATATGATAAATATTTGTTTTTTAAAATACTAGAAGTGTTTTTAAAATAAAACTGTGACAAAAGAAAAATACTTTCATATAAAAAAAACTTAGACCTTTTTTCTTATTTTTAATATAAAAATACATGTATTTTTTGAAAAAATTGGACCCTTATCTATTAAGAAATAGGAAGATAACGGACTGAACCCGGGAAATCGCACCGCTTGTCCCCCTATCTAAGTCGACCCTGACTAACTTAGACAGAAGATCAGATTGGCTTCTTGGGGACTACAAATCCCCACTACTTGATGCTTATGCTCAAGAGAACCCTTGACAAGAGACCACATGCTTTTAATTTTTCATTTCAGCAGGGAAGTTTGGAGGCCTAGCTCTTAGAAGGCCTAATCCGCCAACACTCTTTCAGGAACTGGAATGTGCTCTGTCTTGGATCAGAATGTCAACAAACCATTGCCCTTTAATCCTCAGAAAAATGGTGACGGTCTTTCATCTCTAAAAACAGAGGAACAATGCATATCATAACAGCTGTTTTGTTGCTCCTGCTGTGATATTGACACTGATCTATAGAGATGTGGAGAAACGGTGTTTTGGCAAGAAGGAATGTAAAGCAATTTCGTACCTTCATGCCATTTTGGGATCATGCAATCTTCGTGGGTTTACCTTCTTTTGTTCTGCTATGTTTTTATTTGTTTTTGGCAAAGTTAAGTTTTTTCTAGATTCTACTTTGTAAAATCTAAACATATTAATATGATATTATATTAGAACATGATTAATGGGAGGGGTTTTTAGGATGAAATTCTTATCGGAATATAAGAAACCGTCTCTTAACTTTAACTAAAAAAGTTAAAAACCGGCTCCGGTTATTAAATATCTTTTAAATATCTTATTTTTTTTTGCCCCAAAAAAAATCTTATTTATTGAATAACAAAATCCTATAATTCTATTTAAACTATGTTAAAAAAATCAAAAGATATTTTGTCAACTAAAAAATCTTATATATAAGATGATCACAATGTCAATGGTTGTAGCCGCCTCCAACTCGAAGAAATCACGGCCATCATCATCATCATCGTTTTCTTCGTTGCCAGATGACGTTGCATTGAAGTGCTTATTCCGCGTTCCGAGATGCTACGACCTAAACCTCTCTTTGGTCTCCAAAACCCTAAGGTCGCTCATGCGCTCGCCAGAACTCTCCAGCTTCTTAAGTCCGTCTATCTCTCTTATGATTTCTATCATAGCATACTGAGACGGCCCACTAGCTACTGGATCACTTTCTGTCCGGGTGAGAAGACCACTGACTATCAGTTGGAGAAGAAACCTCTGTCGTTGGCGGATGTCCCGAGGCCTTGTCTTGGTTATGCAGTCTCTGTGGGATCAGAGATCTATTTCATTGGTGGAAGAAGCTTCCCCTCCACGGAGCTTTGGATCCTTGATACTCGATCTGATCGTTTACGTACGGCTCCAAGCATGAAAGTGGGTCGGTCCGCGGAGTATAAAGTAGCAGTGGGAGTGGTCGAGGGGGAGATATACGACGTAATTGGAGGAACTGATGAAGATAGCCAGGTGGAAGTGTTTGATCCAGAGACGCAAACGTGGGAGTTTGCAGACGATGAGAAAGTGAAATGTGAATGGGAGTTTAGCGTGTCTATGAAGCAAAAGGTTTATATGGTGGGCCTGGGTGGGAGAGTCAGCACGTATAGTCCGAGAGAAGGTATAAACAGTGAAACGACGGAGGTGCTAGGTTATGTGAACTTCTTGTGTGTGGTAAAGAATGTGCTCTATGCTTGTTTTGAGTGTAGTGGGTTAATGTGGTTTAACACAAAAGCTCAAGGTTTGGACCAGAGTGGTTGATCGTGATGGAAATGATGGGAAGTTAGAACTTTATTCATCTACTGCTGAAAAAATGGAGGAATACGAGGGAATGATTGCGTTTTTTTGGCCACTACCTAATATTGATCGAACGAAGAATGATCTTATCTGTAAACTGATCGCATTGGATAGGCTAGGAGAAAATATTCGTGGGAGGATTGAGTGGTCTGGTATTGCGGCCACATTGCCGCATAACATTCTTTTGAAGGATTGTTTAGTTGTTGCCGGTTGATGGGCTTATTATATGATTTAACGTGCTATACTATTAAGTCACAAGTTGTTATGTGAAATGCATAAAGGGTGGCACATATGTCGAACTTTCTGATAGCCCAGACAGAGCAAATTATCATGTCTATTTATCTTTACTAATTTACTACATACATACCTATCTTCCTTAGTTTACTTATTTAAAACCGTCTGATTCTTATGAACAACAAACACCTCTGACAACATCGGGCTACTTCCCACAAACAAATGCACACGATGTCTTGACCCCTAGTGGCCTTTCAGTGTTTCCATTCGGACCATTAGTCCGCTGGCGACAGAGGCTCGTAGCAAGGAACACCAATGTCCTTATGCTTCTTCTGGTAAAGTGCCTTTGGGTGTAGTGGCTACTGGGAAAAGCACTGAACTCTTATCCTTGGTGACCTTAGCATGGTGATGAAGTGTATTATCCGGTAAGCTTCGTAAAATAGATATAAGAGAGTTCGTTTAAAAAGTTTTCGGCGAAGAAACTCAAGCTCCGTCGGAGAGAAAACTTAATCAAAAAGTTCAAATTTTGATTGACCAATGATTTAAAAGAACTAAAGAACCTTCATCTACTCTGTGATATTGTCATGGAAATAGAAAAGACAGAGGCTAATTCGAGCTTGGGAGGTTGTAAAGAGGGTTGGGTTAGGACCAACCGGGTTCGGTCTCGTTCCGTTCGATCTTGTCTTCTCCCTCTACTATTGTTTCTTCAATAGCAATGATAATTATTGTTTATTTCTTTATTCTCCATTCGGTGTTTTATCTATAGTTTAATTTTTTTATAGGAAAATTTGATCCAATAACCAAAAAACTATATTTCACCAATTAACCATATAGCTCCTTCTCTCTACCATTTTCTTCCTATCTCTCTCTGCCCTATTACTACAAATCTAAAATCTTCCCCCAATATTAGTCATTCTTTATATTGTCATAAAAATAAAAAACTAAAAAGAAAATAAGGAAAAACACATTTAATGGAAAATAAAGTATTAACTAATGACGCATGCTTCGTGAAAAGGATATGATGATAAGCAGGAAAAGAAATGAAATTATGAAATCAAGAACGTGCTTTGTTACGCAATATTTGCTTTTAAGCCTACTTTTGAAGGAACATTCTTTTTTTCTTGATAAATGTTGTGCTTATTTAAACTAAAGTCTACAATTAAACAAATTGTTAGCATACAATTTAATATGTTCATGATTAGGTTTAGCCTTAGGTCGCAAACCTTCTCGATGATTCTCGTACTTATTTAATTGTTTCAATGTTCTCCATGATGTTATTATACGCACGCAGACCCTTGTGCATATATCGCTTGGGATAGTAATACATGCAACAGCTACATGTAAAAGATGGCTTCTTTCAGTGCGGGTAGTGTGTTCATACTTGTCGACTTGGACATACATAAAATACAGTTTTCAAAAAATTAATGCATAAACAAAATACACGATTGTTATATTTTAAAGTTAATATAACAATTCTTTAAAATTGGTCCTATACTTTTGCTATGGAAAAGATCTAACAAATCGTCATTTCAATTTAAATCCATTTTTTTAATTTTCTTCATGTTATCATCACAAATCTTAGTCATCAAATAGTGGATATACACTAATACACACACGTAGTATTATATATGTGCCAAATAGTGTATATTGTACAGTACATATTAATGCATGTATGACGTAAGAACATTGAACGTTTGAGAGATTGGTATACAAGACCATCGTTAACCCGGTCTCTTAACTGAGGTTCTTACTTTCGGATAAGAGACGGTTCTTAGTTTTTTTTAGATTTTAACTAAAAAAAATTAAGAACCATCTCTTAAATAAGAGATATAAAAATCGTCTATTAGCCGAAAAGTGTAAGAAAAAACAAAAAAACAAAAAAAAGTGTCAAATCATGAGTTAAGAACTCCCGGCTAAGAGACCGGGGTTGTAAGAGCATGATTATTAGAGATTTTTAGGGTGAGGTTCTTAACGGAATATATGAACCCGTCTCTTAACTTTTAACTAAAAAAGCTAAGAACCGGTTCTTAAATAAGAGTTTTAAGAACTGGTTCTTAATTTTTTTAGTTAAAAGTTAAGAGACGGGTTTTTATATTCTGCTAAGAACTCCACTCTAAAAATCCCCAATAATCACGCTCTTAAGGCATATAGATCCCATCGAGGCGACCAGATCGAAAGTGCCAAAATAACTAAAGGTTGGCAAAAGAAATAAAGCCACAAAGTTTTTTTTTGTTGATAAAATAAAGCCACAAAGTTGCTAGAGGAAAAGAACAACTTTATTTTCTTTCTCTATCCGAAACAGGACTAGCAAATTGCAATTCCATATCACAATGGATGATCAAGATTCATCTAAAATAGAAGAAAGATATTTACAAGAATTCGACTTATTTAATGTGAATGATGATAAATCATTTGCTTGATTAAGTATAGTCATTGTTATATATAATCGGTTAGCTTAATCTAAATCCTAGACTAATTTCCGAGATATATGGAACAATATGTATTTTGTCACTTACAACATCCATAATAATTTGTTTTAGATATAGAATGACCATTTTAAGAAAAAAGAACTCGAAGTATTAATAACTCAATTTTCATGATAAATCTTTTAGCTATTACACAGCATGAATCAGTATACTTTTATTTTTATTTAATTATGCTGATCACTTATATTATCAACTTTAAAGGTGAATCCTGATAATTTCTAAATGATTATCCAACATTCAAATCATCTTATAGGCAGTTTCCATCTTAGAAAATAAAATTAAAATATGGGTCATATATTATCATGCAGCCAGTGCATATCACTATGCTTTATCGTTATTCATACGTGGTTGGGATGTTTTTTCATTTTATTATGATTGCATATATATTTAAAACAAATTTGTTTCAAGTTGCATAATTAATTATGTGGCGAGGACTCTTAGTAGTATTTTGGAGTTTAGACTCGCATGAAATTGTTGAACAAAAAAAAACTCGCATGAAATTCATGCCAGAAAAGGAGACACGCATAAGAATATATAACTGAATAAAACAAGTTGTTTTATAGTATTTGTACATACTTGGTTGAAATACAATACAATGTTCTATTTTTGCTACTTCTGCTGAGATGCTCGATTGTCTAGCCTCTGCCTCTTCTGCTGAGATAGTCTGTTGTTTTGACTGAAAGATGATGGTTCCCTAGTTTGAATTTTTGTTTGTCTTTGTTTTTGTAATTTTAATTGGTTTGTGTAGTTTGCTTTCCATGTTTAGTGTCTTGAATTTCTTTGATCTTCATGGTTTACTAATGGAATTTTACAGATGAAAAAAATCCATACTTTCTGTTCAAAAAAATAAAAAAATAAAAATCCATACTACTGTTCAATAGGTTTGCTGAATATGGTCAGCAACTTAATTATTTGGGAATTTCTTTCGTTTTATTCTCTTGGTGATTTGATTGGGACAACAAATATTTTGGAAACAGCATAAATAAAAATTTACTTATTTTTGTTTTCTTTGTCGAAGTTCTAAAAGTTACACATTTATTTACAAAGTTCAAAAAAAAATCAATGGTCTTCCAAGTGATTTCTTAGTTCATTTATATTTGCTTTCCTTTAATTTTACAAAGAGATAATTTTCTGCAATGATGTGATGAAAATATAATTTTACTAAGTTTACAGAGGTTAACTACTAGGAATTTTATTTCTTAAAATAGTTTTTCAAACTACTGAGCATGGTAAATATGTTCTTAGAACAGCATAGTAAATAAATCATTTTCTTAAGTTTATGTTTAAAGTACACAACAATATATTTTCTAATAATATTGTGACCTATTTTTGTATCCAAATGACACCATTTCATTTAACTCTAAATATATATGTGGGGAGGCAAAGGGGTTGGTGTAATAGATGAGAAGAATGAGATTCTTTGGTCATAAGTGGAAAGCAGACTCAGCCTCTATTGTATACTCATATCAATTGTTTATACCTTCCACCTACACTTACTCAACATTTCCAACCACAACATATATTTTCCCATATTAATTTGTAACTTTAAGTATTAATAATATTCGGGTAAATCCGTGATCTTGTTACTAAAACTATAGAGTTTCCCTCATACAATCTAACCAAAAACATTAAACTTTGAACAAATCTCTCATTTATGTGTGGTGCTGGATCTTCCTAGTCTTGATATTTTTGCATTTAGCTTCATAAAATAAGTTGTGGATGTTATCATAACCCACGTCCTTTTAACAACTATATTAATGTAGCAGAAAAAATGAAACTATAATTTTTAATATAGATTTCGTAAACACAAACAAACACACACTGACGCACATACAACTTCACATTCATGTATAGAAAACAAGATTGTGACACAACGACATATATAAACTTGGGTTTTTCATTACAGATTTACAACGCAACTTCATTAGAACTTTTGAGTTCGGTGATTATATCTTACTTTACGCTCCGTCACTATATGCATTTACTCCAGCAAAGTTAAAGGCAGCATCAAAGGGAGCTGATGATGGACAAAAAGGATTCTGACTCATACACATTAGTCCCTCCTCAGCATTATCATTTTCGATAAACCCTAAATCCAGGAGGATATCTCTATGATCAGAAAAGGAACGGTTGAGATTGGCATTTAGAAGATTGCCGGTTGTGATGTCATGGATGCTTGGCCGGCGCTTATCCTTTGCTCCAGAGAGTTGTCTCTGGTAATACTTTTGGGCATGGCTTGCCACTTGCGTTGGAGTCTTAGACACGACAAAGTTTCTCGATATGTTTCTCCAATCTCCTTTCCCGTACTTGAGAAGCCCGAGCAAAAATCTCCTGCAGAGAACAAGAAACAGAGCAATGTAAGCCCTAAAAACAGGGGAGTGACTTGTGTAACAAGAAACATATAAGGAGTTACTTGCGTAAAAAGAAACCAATATAGGGCAAGGATTCTCTTAACCTGTGTTCTTCCTCTGTCCAAGGGACTCCTTTCTTTCGATCGTGATCAGATCCTCTAGCTCCATTAGGTCGCTTTCGACAAGTGTCTTGTGCAAACCCCAAGGGAGAAGGGTAACCAGGAATGGGGACACGTCCTTCTTCAATATCGAAAACGTCTTCTTCGAGCTTATTGTATTGCTTCATAACATCAAAAACAGTCTTTCCAGGGATCATGGAAGCAATCTTGAACCAGCGATCGGGGGAGTCTTCAGGGTAGATGGCAAGGGCTCGTTCAAACATCTTGTTCTCTTCTTTAGTCCAGATGCTGCTAGGGCTTTGTAAGCTCATCATATCTTGACCAACAAACCGGTAATCAGAGATAGGCACGTGAGAGAGTGGTTTCAGAGTCTCCATAGCTAAGAAAAGAAAGAAAAAAAAGTTTAAAACTACAAAAACATCTCAAAAAAGTCCATTTCTGTGTGTGTGTGGATGACTGATGAATGATTTGTGGTATGTCTTAGGAAAATATGGAAGCTTATATATATATATAGGACTAGTTTAATGATAAATAATATTAGGAATCAAAGTGAGGAAAAATGACAAAAGGGAAGGTAAAATCAAGAACCATATACTGAAGGAATCGAGAACCTGATTTGGATGAGAGATTTCAAGCATATGAAACCGACCCTCGAATCTGGACTGAAGCTTTGAAGAATCAATGAGAATCTGCAAAAGTAAGTTGTCTAAGGAAAACAAAAGACAGCAAAGCCACCAGAAGAGAATAATGAGATTTTGAAGCTGTGATGAGAAGAGTCAGACTCGCAAACTAAAGACTCAATTATAAAGGACAAGGAGGAAGACTATTATAGAAAGAGTCACTATTAATTTGGGGGCACCGAGGAGAAAAAGGATAGGCTCTTTTGTTTTTTGTTTTAATAAGTGAAATTTGGCATATTCTGAATGGAGAAAAAGTGAAGGGTTACCACTCGGATTCTTGCGGTTCATTAGAAAAGATTATTGATTTATTGAAATGATTTTTAGTAATTAAATAGTCGGAATAACACGACAAATTTATTCTATCGTCACTCTTTCTTCTGGTCCACCACACGGGTTGACTATGTAATTGACAGATTTATAAGTTTAGTTACATTCTTAATGATGTAAGCTGACAAGCGCCTGTAGCTCAGTGGATAGAGCGTCTGTTTCCTAAGCAGAAGGCCGTAGGTTCGACCCCTACCTGGCGCGGATTAATTTTGTTTTTCATTTTTCGTTTAATGGGCATTGTTCAGTTGTATCTATGTCGGCCAAGATATTTTTTTCATACTGTGTGACAAATTCAATAGTTAAAGCTCCCACTATCTCTCCATTTAAAGTAATTTTTATTTGACGATGTTTAGAAAAGTTACAGATTACTTTCCTTAAACAGAAAAATCCAATAAACTCAACCACCTTTTGTTATTACAGGTCTACCATATCAAAATTTAATCTAAACAAAATATTATATCGCTTTACAGCTGAATCGACATTGCATAACATGTTAATGTTAAACATATATGGTTACTAGTTAGCTAAGTATAATATGTACACGATTTTAACTAACGTAAACTCTGAAATTAAAAGAAGTCTTGAAATTTCATTTATGTTCCAATCATAAGTTACTTTTTTTTGTACAAACTTAACAAGAACAAAGAGAAAGAAAATATGCAAAAGACCTGAGAAAGTCTTATAACTTTTCAGGCTATTGACTCTTTCTTGAATGTACAAGTAAACCAAACATTACTCAAAGCTCAACAGGTGAAGAAGATCTCTTTTAGCATTTGGGAAGATCACTTGGAGTGTTAGTTGATTAAGTCTTTGTCGTTTAATAATGGCTCCACCTTTGTAGGAGTTGTTGCTTAGTTGTTACTAAGGACACGTTCAATTATGTTTCTTGTTGTAGAAAATCCTCCGTATTATAAGGAGGTGCAGTTGTTTTGCTTTGGCTATTTAAGAGCCTTATTCAATAAGATCAAGATGAGCTTTGGTCCTGAAACCGTTTGTTCAGTATTTAACATCTGGTATCAGAGCAAAATTTCATTTCTGAGAGTTGTGAGTTTACGTGTTACAGAAGAAACAGAGTGAGAAAACATGTCGGGTGATGCAGACATGAAGGTGGTGACGACGATACCGAAGTTCGATGGAGATTTCGAACATTGGAGTATGCTGATGGAGAATCTCATACGGTCCAAGGAGTGGTGGGATCTGATAGAGGAAGGCTACGTTGAGCCAGCCAGAGGAGTGATTCTCACTGAAGCACAGAGACAGGAGCTTGCAGAGAAGAAGCTCAAAGACCTGAAGGTGAAGAATTACTTGTTCCAAGCGATTGACAAATCCATCCTCAAGACGATCATCCAGAAAGATACCGCCAAGCAGATGTGGGATTCTCTGAAAACAAAATATCAGGGAAACGAGCGTGTGAAGCGAGCTCAGCTTCAACGCCTGAGAAGAGAGTTTGAGGTTCTAGAGATGAAGGAAGCTGAGACTATCACTGAGTATTTCGGAAGGGTGTTGCTGGTAGCGACGGACATGAGGAACGTCGGAGAGGATATGCCAGACAACAAGATCGTTGAGAAGATCCTACGTACACTCTCTGAAAAATTCACCTACATCGTCTGTTCTATCGAGGAGTCCAAAGACATAGAAAGTCTTTCGGTGGATGCTTTACAAAGCTCATTGCTATGTCACGAGCAAAACATAGTGAAGCACTCCAAAGGATCCAGCAGTAGTGACAACGTCCTGAAGGTGACCTCAGAATTCAATGAATGGAGTGGAACTAGGGGAAGAGGAAGAGGAGGAACATCACGAGGCAGAGGCAGAGGTCGAGGAAGACAAGGATTTAACAAAGCCCTGATCGAGTGCTTCAAGTGCCATAAGCTGGGACATTATCAGTTTGAATGTCCAGAAGCAGAGAAGCAAGCAAACTACGTTGAATTCAATGGAGAAGAAGAACTTCTACTTATGGCACATGTGGAGCTTAACGGGTCTAAGATGGAAGATTTGTGGTTTCTTGACAGCGGTTGCAGCAACCACATGACCGGTAACAAGAAGTGGTTCTCTGAGATGGATGAGAACTTTCGACACTCTGTGAAGTTGGGAAACGGTGCTCGAATGGTGGTGCAAGGAAAGGGTAGTATAAAGATCAGAGTGAGCGGTATGATTCAGATCATACAAGATGTCTACTATGTTCCTGAGCTAAGCAATAATCTCTTGAGCATAGGCCAGCTGCAAGAAAGGAGTCTTGCAATCCTCATACAAGACAATGTATGCAAGATCTATCACTCTGCAAGAGGACTTATCATCGAGACTGCAATGAGTACAAACCGAATGTTCATAATCCTAGCGCAAGTGGTAGGAACAGACTCTTGTTTCCAAGCTGAAACCGCAGGAGATGCACACCTCTGGCACTGCAGGTTTGGACATCTAAGCTACAGCAGTCTACACATGTTAAGCCAAAAGAAGATGGTGAGAGGTCTCCCACACATTGAAGCAACAAAGAAGGTGTGTGAAAATTGTTTGGTGGGAAAACAAAAGAGAGGATCCTTTCCAAAGAAGAGCTCATGGAGAGCTTCAAGGAACCTGCAACTGATCCATGCTGACATCTGTGGACCGATAACTCCTACATCAATCGGCCACAAGAGGTATATCCTTACCTTCATCGATGATCATAGTAGGAAGATGTGGAGTTACATCATCGCAGAGAAGTCGGAAGCTTTTGGAACGTTTAAGGATTTCAAAGCTAGTGTGGAGAAGGAATCTGGCGTGGCTGTGTGTTGTCTCAGAACAGATAGAGGAGGGGAGTTCTGTTCCAAAGAGTTTGATGAATTCTGCAGAACAAATGGGATCAAGCGACAACTCACTGCAGCTTATACTCCCCAGCAAAACGGAGTGGCCGAAAGAAGAAACCAAACAATCATGAACTTGGTTAGAAGCACGCTTACTGAGAAGAAGATGCCGAAAGAGTTTTGGGCTGAAGGAGTCAGATGGATAACATACGTTCTGAATCGCAGTCCCACTACAGCCTTGGAAAATCAAACACCTGAAGAAGCATGGAATGGGTTTAAGCCAGACGTGAAACACTTCAAAGTGTTTGGATGCATTGGACATGTTCATATACCTGAAGCAAAGAGAACCAAGCTAGATGACAAGAGCTGTAAGTGCATCTACTTAGGCCTCAGTGAAGAATCAAAGGCTTACCGTATGTACAATCCCACTTCAAAGAAAATTCTGGTGAGCAGAGATGTTGTTTTTGAAGAAACCAAGAATTGGGATTGGGGAAGGAACGATGAAGATGGGGCAAATACAGAAGTGCTTGTTTGGGAGAATAATGAAGATGGAGAAGAGGAGTTCTTGGAGGAAGAAGTAATGGCAAACGAACACAATGTAGAAGCGGTTCCAGCAGCTGCAGCTGACTCTGGTAATGAAGAAGATGATGATGATGCGGTTGATGAAGAACCAGCTGCCAGAAACAGACGAGACACAAGGCGCCCTGCTTACCTGCAAGATTATGAGTGTGGTTTAATCTCAGAGGAAGAAGCCATGGCTCATTTTATTGGCGATACAATGGCGCTTCAAGTTGTCACTGCAGTTGGAGATCCTACAACGTTTGATGAAGCAGTAGCATATGGGATATGGAGAGAAGCCATGAGAGCTGAGATAAACTCAATTGAGAAGAATCAGACCTGGGAGCTTGTTGATCAACCTGAAGACACAAACATCATTGGGGTTAAATGGGTCTTCAAGACGAAGTACAACGAACATGGAGAGATAGACAAGCACAAGGCAAGGTTGGTTGCAAAGGGATATGCACAGAAGTTTGGGGTTGACTACAATGAGGTTTATGCACCAGTTGCAAGGTGGGACACTATTCGAATGATCATTGCAGTCGCAGCCTATCAAAACTGGAGCATTTATCAACTTGATGTCAAAAGTGCATTCCTACATGGAGAGTTGGAAGAGACTGTGTTCATTGATCAACCTCAAGGTTTCATGAAGAGAGGAAGTGAAGGAAAGGTTTACAAGCTGAGAAAAGCCCTCTATGGATTAAAACAAGCTCCAAGGGCTTGGTTCAGCAAGATAGAGAGTTACTTCATCAGGGAAGGATTTGAGAAGAATGAATCAGAGCACACCTTGTTCGTCAAAACAGAGAAGCAAGGTCAAATCCTCATTGTAAGTATCTATGTTGATGACCTGATCTTTACAGGAAATTGCGAGAAGATGATCAACAACTTCAAGGAATCAATGAAGAGAAACTTTGACATGACTGATCTTGGCAAAATGAGGTACTTTCTGGGTGTTGAGATACTACAGAGAGAAGAGGGGATCTATATCTGTCAAAGGAAGTTTGCCAAAGAAGTCTTAGAGAGGTTCGAGATGAGTACGTGCAATGGAGTAAACAATCCCATCGTTCCAGGAGTTAAACTTTCTAAGAAAGGAGGCGGAGCAGTTCTTGACACGACTCTCTACAAGCAGATGATTGGGAGCCTGATGTACCTCACTGTCACACGACCAGACTTGACTTTTGTGGTGTGCTTAGCAAGTCGTTACATGGAGAATCCTACAGAAGCTCACTTTCAAGTTCTGAAACGAGTTTTAAGGTACGTGAAAAGCACTGCAGAGCTTGGCATTATGTACAAGCGTGGGGGAAACAAAGGGTTTCATGCTTATACAGACAGTGATTACGCGGGAGACTTGGATGATCGCAAGAGTACATCAGGGTATGTGTTCATGTTAGCTGGAGGAGCAGTGTCATGGAGTTCAAAGAAGCAGTCCATCGTTGCACTATCTACCACGGAGGCTGAATACATAGCAGCTGTATCCTGCGCAACTCAAGGAGTTTGGATGGCTAGAGTGCTTGACAAAATTGGAGAGAGTCTTGAAGAGTGTATCACAATCAAGTGCGACAACAGTTCAACCATTCAACTTTCAAAGAATCCAATTCATCACGGTCGCAGCAAACACATTGAGGTTCGTTTTCATTACTTAAGGGAGCTGACTGGAGAAGGCAAAGTGAAGTTGATACACTGTGGCACACAAGATCAATTGGCAGACATCATGACTAAGCCACTGAAGTTAGAGACATTCGTGAAGCTGAGGAAGATGCTCGGGTTGGTTGAAGTACCGAAGTAAACTGTTCTTGCTTGCAGCAAACAGTTTAGGGAAGGAATTTGTTAGTTGATTAAGTCTTTGTCGTTTAATAATGGCTCCACCTTTGTAGGAGTTGTTGCTTAGTTGTTACTAAGGACACGTTCAATTATGTTTCTTGTTGTAGAAAATCCTCCGTATTATAAGGAGGTGCAGTTGTTTTGCTTTGGCTATTTAAGAGCCTTATTCAATAAGATCAAGATGAGCTTTGGTCCTGAAACCGTTTGTTCAGTATTTAACATGGAGGCGGTGGAAGTTTTTCATTAGAACCTTTGCCGTCTTCCACAAGAAACGCCATTTTGAGTCCCCAAGAAGTGTGCACTTCCAAGTGACAATGGAAGAACCAAACACCTAACCACATTCAAAATTAGTTTGAAATCACTCAAACAATATATATATATATGTTAAAATCGACATTATCATGGACTTCAATTTATATTAATTGGCCATGGATTGATCCTAACATTTTATATATTAATTTATTATTTCTTCAACTACCACTGATGTAGTAACAATATACAGTACTTCGAGATTTATTACCTGGATTGTCTGCTATAAACCGAATGGCTGTCCATCCAGCAGTAGGGACACTAACAGTGTTCCTCTCCACCGGATCAACGAGGTTAAACTTCTTAGGATCCATCAACGGATCAAAGTTCCCCAATCCCTTACCAACCACGAAGAAGTTCGATCCATGCAGATGCGTAGGATGGCTCTCCGGTGCAATAACACTTGTCCCTTGGATAACAATTTGTACCGTTGCGTTAAACTCAAGTCTATAGACTTGTGTTCCGTTCTTTGTCTGAAGATTACTCAACGGTATACTCTTATTACCGCCGGTGTAGTCAAACGGCGTCAAGGGTCTCCCGGGAAAATCATCGGTGAAAACGCCTTTGCTTTTGTTGAAATAATGCGCTTGAAGCAAAGCCATCGTTGGCATCACAAAGGTAACGTTGTTGATGTCGGCAATGTTCTTCGTTCCGTTAATGCACGTGGCACACGGGTTTACGCCAACTCCTATAGCGAAGAACAGCGAGTGGTCTACCTTTAAAGGAACGTTGGTCGGATAGTCGCGCGAGTTTAGGCTTCTTAGAGCATCTGAGAAGTTTTGAGCGATGCTTGTAGCGTTTATTGGAGGAATCTTGGACATAGTCAAGGATTGTGTTGTGTTTGTTTTGTAACGCAAAAAGGCGGTAGCGGTTGCGTTATTAACGGGGACAACGGTGTCCATGAAGGGAGAAATGGTCATTAAGAAGTTTCCTGTGGGATGATTAGCGGTCAAGATTGCGTTTGCTGTTTGGCCTGGACCTAAGAAAAGCGTTTCGGTATTAAACGGTTTAGTGTAAGATGCGTCTACTTCAACGACGGTTAAGTTGTGCTGTGCTATCTTGAAGAAGAGCTCGTCGTTAACTGCAGCGTTTATGATCCTTAAGAGGTAACTCTTCCCGGTTTCAACGTGTATTGTGTATCCTGGCGATCGTTTACAAACAAACCAAAATAACCAAACCGGATTAAACCAAATAGCCTAATGTTCAGCCTAGTACATACCATGAGAGTTGTTGCAACCGGTGATTGGACCGGTTAGTCCGTTAATGGTGTGAGCGTCTGAGAGATTTGGTGGTAAACCGGATTGTGTTGATTGCTTAATCACATCTTCCACATCTGATTTCCACCATTCACCTGAAAAATTCATCTCACAAAATAAAAAGTTGATTGCAAACAACAAAAAAGTGAAAATAAATTCTATTTTATAAAATTATAAAAAATATTAGATGAATTTATATTGTTATGATTTACATATAAATAAACAATATACTATGAAAATTATGAATTTAAAAAAAATGTTTATAACATTTACAAAATATATGAAATACTATGTAAATATTTTATTTTAAATAGAGTTACCAAAATCTCATGAGAGCACCTTTAACAAGATGGTATTATGAGTATCCAATTATTAAAAATAAAGAAAAAAAAATAAAGAAAGAAGACAGAAAGCCTGAGGAAGTTTTTAAAAGTGTGAGGTTTAGAACTTCATACTAACTTCATTGTCCAAATGTCAATCATTTACTGGTTTGACTTTTAAAAACAAAAACAAATTTAATTAAGTAATTTAATTTTATTAAAAGATTAATATTTTGTTATTTTAAGAAACCTATGTGGGTTGACACCGTGAAAGGTGCTCTCATGGGTGACCGATTCTGCTAGCTAGTATCTAAATAGCTATATAAAGCTCACCGAAAACGATGATTTTATCGGTATGAGGCCGAGGAAACGGGTAAGGTACACCGCGTTTTGGAAGAATGACTATAGCACCGTGGACTGTCGCCCTAAGCCACGAGATATGAGCATGCCATAGAAGTGTTCCTCGTTGTCCCGTGAGCGTGAAATTGTAGACAAAAGTTCCTCCAGGCTGGACCGGACATTGCGTTATATAGGCCGGGCCATCAGACCATCCTGTCCTTAACTGTTTCACGCCATGCCTGAAAAAAAAAACCCAAAATGGAGAGATATGTCAAGATTTGTTTAAACAACTTGAATACATGGAGTCACTCACTCTTTTTGAGTTTGTACGTACCAGTGGATAGTGACGTTGTAGCTGACGCTGTTGGTGAGGTTAACGATCACATTATCGTCTTCTCTAGCGTATAGAGTTGGTCCAGGGAACTTTCCATTTATGGTAACTATTGGTTTGGTTGAACAGAGCTTGGTCATGTTCTTCATCACTACCTGTCTCATAAAAGAGAAGATTAAACTAGTAGTGGATTACTTGTTCTCCAAGAAGACTCGTAACTCTGTAATACTTACATTGAACTTGTAGTGACGAATGTTTGCCTCAGCCAAATATAGCAAAGAGAGAAACACAAGAAGAGAAATTCTAGCACAAGAATAAGTCATTCTCTCTCTCTCTCTCTCTCTCAGTCTTTGCTTGGAACTGAAGTTGTGACGACGAATCCATGAGTCTATAAATAAAGGCTGTGTGTGTAGCCATTTTCTAGGTTTCATTATTGAGTTTTTTTAACTTTAAAATTACACAAAGAAGAGAACGCTACATAGAAAGATAGGATAATAACACTTTGAAGTTAACTTCTCATCTGCAAACTCAAGTTAAGAGAGTAGAGCTACAACAATTCACAAGTAGCTTTCCATGGTGGAACTAGAGACAAAACATACTCTTATAATATTTCCAACTGTCATTAAATCTCTCTTCGCTTAGATTAGAATCCACCTACCTACTATGGAAGATTTTTGTCAACTTCACTTTAATCACTCAGATTTTCAAAAACTAATAAATAGAAAGAAGAAAAGATGAATAATTAAATAACTCAAACTGTTGATAAGAGACATCTTGCTCTAGGTTACTCCCAACATATTTTAGTTGTCCCAGTCTTCATCACTAGCACCGAGAGTGTTGCACTCAGAATCCCATTTCATACAGCACATTGAACAAGCCTACGCCATATTTTCCATTGCTTCAACATTGTCTCCCAATGATTCTTGAGCTGCATCTTGTTAAAACCTCGCTCTACTCTGCTGTTGAAGAGACTCCAATATCTTTTGCTAACTCCACGAATACTCTGTGGTGTTCAGGTTCCCATGCAGCTTTCACTTTCATAACTTCTTACTATATTATAGTATTTAGACAAGAAAACTCATAAGTTTAGTGATTGTTTGGTTTTCTGTGATATTAATATCCTTTTAGCCACCTAAATAAACTACAACTATACATGCATTGATGCACATATACACAATAGGCCTTTTATCATTGTGTGGCTGGACCATTATAGTCAGTATGCTCTTGTTCTCTGGAAAAGACTGAAGTGTAATTGGTTTGGCAAGACATAACATTGTTGCAGAAGAATATGAGACTAGTCTTGTCCGGTGTCATTTGTCTTGAATAATCCTAATCAACATAAGATAAGGCCAATTCTATTATATGTTTGAAATGGAAACTCTGACTTGAGATGCAGAATCCAGTGAAACTACAGAACAATAAAGTCGTCTGATTCACAGACAGGTGAAAGAAAAAAGCCTTTTGTCTTTTCCATTAATTAATCAGTGTTTGTAAATTGTTGATATCACAAAACTAGATTGTAAAAGAATCGACAAAAAATAAGAAAAGCTAAATCCAAGTTACTCTTGGTACAACCTATGACAAAAGCTGTAGAAAACACAATAACAAAAAGAGCAAAGAAGGGGAAAAAAATATCACGTATTTGTCATCAAGTCCTCTAAATGATAGCTTGTTGGAACTCTGATCCTTTGATGCTTGGTCCCAAGATGCTGTGTTTAAGGTTTCTTGTTCACAGTAAAAAGAAACTTCTCATTTGCTTCGTTTCTTGGCTTCACTGTAGAGAATAACTCCGCAGACAGTGAGCGAGTAACCCAACATTCCAGTCACTGAGACAGGGTTCTTGAATATTAGGATCGAAACCACCACCGCTACTGCACCTTTGGCGTTTCCTAGCACCTGTCACAGTGATAGAAATGAGCCAATTTGAACAAATTTTATTGTAGATGAGAAGTGCTAATGTATGGAAGAGATGAATAGTTACCTGCAGAGTCAGAGCGCTGGTGTGTTTAGTGACTAAGAAATTGGTCAAGTTGACGAAATAAGCGAGGGCGGAATTGAAAAGCAGATACCAAACGATTCTAAAATCGTCTCTGGCAAGTGCAATAGTGATGCCAACAACGTTCTTCTCCATGATAAGGGTAGCAGGAAGAAGGAACACAACAGCTATTGGAGCCATGTAAAGGAGGAGATTCATGGAGTTTAGCTTCTCCCTTCAAACACAAAATTTCAGTAAAAAACTTTCAACACCACTCTTACCAGAATACAGACTCATCAAAGAAGATATTATCTCTTACCCTTCTGAAGATAGCAAAATCCCTTGGAGAACTGATTTAAGCGCTCTCGCAGCTGTGGCTGCAATGCACATAATGAACCCAAACAGGTGGAAACTTGGTTCACCCTGACCAATACATCAAAAACGAGAAAAGAAATAAGACAGAGAGAGTCAACTCAATCCAGATACTGAAGCTCAAAAGTGAAACCAAACAGATTCCAAGGGTAAGCATACGCTGCAGACAAACAAGAAAAGCTTCTCTTCTAAATAAAACTTTTGCACATCATATCATTGAGTAAGAGTAAGGAAGTTAACAGAACTCAGCAATCCCAAAAGTTCCCTAAGATGAAACGTAAACTAAGATTTCTATCAAACATCTAAATATGAATCAAACCAATCAGATTCAAGCTCGTAATCCTTGTCTACTAAAAAACAAATCAAAAGATCACATTTTTAATTTATTTTGAAAGTAATAATTACCCCACTGGCAATGACAACACCGGTAACAACAGGGACGAGCGTGGCATAAGTCAACCAAGCCTCCCTCTTAAGCGTTATCAAATACGCAAACACGGCCGTGAAAAACGGCGTCGTGGCGCCGATCGCCTGGTTAAACGAGACCGGAAGGAACCGGAGGGAGATGTTCCCGAACACCACCGACACGCAGAAAACGAGGCTCAGCGCCGCGATCTTGAGGAACTGGACGCGGGATCGGACCGTCTGCATAGGGACCATCTTCATCCACGCGATGGCCACGTAGCTGAGCAGCGAGCACGCCGTCATGTGGCACATGGTGAGGAAGATCGGGTACTTGAACCCGTAGTTGCTCAGCAGGTACTTGTTCAGCAGCAGGACTCCGATGTTCGACGAGTACCACGACGCCACGAGCCCGATTGTGAAGAACCGGCCGTTCGCCGCCATCTTCATCCTTTTGAAACCGACCGAATCTGATCGATTCGATTGTTGATTAGGTCGAAGAAGAAGAGAGTTTTTTGTATTGGTTAGAGCTGCAGCAACGGGACGCCTCTTCTTCTTCTTCTTCTTCTTCTTCTTCTTCTTCTTCTTCGTCTCGTCTCTCTCTTTGCAGTTTCATATGAGAGTTTTAATGTGTATATTTTTATAAGCTTTCTCTCACTGGATACCAGTTTCCGCAAGTATTTAATTCTTCAATAAATGCATTCATCAATTAAAAGGAATTGTTTATTGATTACTCGAATAATAATCAAAGTGGTCATGGATCATATGTGTATGAACCAAGGAAAGGAACCTCTGACTTTTTACTAGTTTTTGTACTTCTTCCACTGTTAATGTATGTATCAAAATAAAATAATAATTCAGGGCGCTTTGAGTTTACAGTGTTTTGGTTTTGAGTTTATTATAATGACAGCTTGTGATATATGTAACTATGATTTCTGATCTGTTTTTCCAATAGAAATATAGTTTCATCTATGGTATCAGGATTCAATATATACAATTTAGTTTAATTAGTCCGAAGTTGGCCCATCGATCATCTCATCTGAATAACTAGTGACCATCTGAAGAACACTAGGAACAAATAAAAAATGAATGAAGAGGAATAAAATTAAAGGAATGAGTGGGAATGATTGTTCCTCTTCAAAAATAATGAGAAATAATTTTATTTTGTTATTCTCTATAAAAAAAAAGGAATGATAAGGAATAGAAAGAAAAATTAATTCTTTATGAATGGTGTATTTTTATGGAAACCATAAGGAATTGAATGTTCATTCTCATTCCTTTGGTCACTAATCAAAGTCTCTCACAGATTTTTTTTTGTTACATAAGTAAAAGAAATCCTAAATAATTTATAAGATAAATGGATCGATCCACTTATCGACCGATTGGTTTTGGCTGGATGCTCATCTAAGTTAACATTTTGTACATCTCTATACTTCAAACTCACTAAACTGTATGGTAAAAGGATTTAAATAGTTAATAGACAATGCAGACCAAAGTATAGATTAGTTGCAGATAAGTGGTTGAAATGTCAATCGTTCGGTTCTCACAATAATATATTTATTAATTTATCTATTCAGATATTCGTTTATAGTAAAATAAGAGTATTCTTTTTTTGGTAATATTATACGACTTTGTGGTGATACACCAATAAGACACCATCTTGTCTATGAAAACGTGTTTTAGGGGTCATCAAGTGGAATATCATCCGTTTATGCCACGCACTAGGCACGACCTTTTTGTCTATTGACTTAACAAAACGCGCTCAAACTTATTATTCACCGACGATAAACTGATTCCCTCGGAATAAACCACTAAGGTCGGTGAAAATAATGTTCAGTTTAGTGCTGTTGTGCGCCCATTATATCAGACCAAAGAGGTATATAGCATCAGGAGAGAGAATCACCATTGCCATGTCTATGGAAAGATCAACGTATCCAAGACGCATTCTACACAATCAACCTTTTGCACATAACTGGTAGAAACATAACTAAGTAGATTGTGTCATGTTTCTCATATACTATTAGATTGGAGTCATTACACTTTTAACTTTGATGTTAATATTCATACAATCATAACAAAACCAATCAAAAGAAAGCTCAAAAACAGAACTCAGTTAAACTCCTTTGGAGCTTTTTATTAACCAACAAAACATAAGCAAAATCCGTGAAGGTTTGATTTTAAAGTATGAACCTAAAGTTAAATGACAGGGCATAACCTATCAGAAAGAATCAAAATGGTAAACAAGTAAAGAGTTCTTCATTATATACTCTAATGAGAGAGGGAGAAAAGGAGACAAAACCAGCTGAAAGGAGCAGCACCATCTCTTTGGAATCAAAGAGTTATTCGAAGTCAAAAGCCACACATTCATAGCTTCTGCTCAAGGTAAGAGTCTCGAGGAGAACCCGATCCCAGATACTCTGAAACATCTGTGACATACGTTTTCAGCTTGGATGTTGTTCTCGTGAGCCACCCGGCGTTTGCCTGCTCCATCTCCTCCTCCATTTTCCTCTTCTCCTCTTCTTCAAACATACTTATCCTTCTCTTTCCCATATACATCTTCACCGCTTCCGCACCTTCCTTCACCACTTCCTCCGGTGGCACCACGAGCGGGTTCTGGCTCACATTCAGCTTTGTCAGGCTTTCCAGTGAGCCGAAAGTGTCAGGGAGGGCGTGGATCTGGTTGTTGCTCAAGTCGAGCTCTTGGAGATTTATGAGGTCGCCGAATGAAATAGGGAGCTCAATGAGGTCACTGAAGTTACTGCTTAGGTTTAAGTACTCGAGGTTTGCGAGCAAACAGAAAGAATCAGGAAGGCCGTGGAGTTCGTTGAAGTGGGCGTCGAGGTACGTTAGGGATATCATTTCGCCTATGCTGCTCGGGAAGGATCGGATCTTGTTGTATTGGATCATTAGCTTCTCTAGATTCACTAGCTCGGACCCGATGTTGGTTGGTAAGTAGGTGAGACGGTTGAAGCTCACGTCCAAGATAACCAACGACCTGAGAGTTTGATGTAAGAAGTAGTTAAAGTGGATTTTAAAAAAAAAAATGAAAACTTGACAAAGTGAGAGTTATGTATTACGTACCCACAACGGCAGATGGAATCAGGCAAGACGGTGAGCTTGTTAGTCGAGACATTCAGAATTTTCAGTTTGGACAGGAGGCCGATAGAGTCTGGTAAAGTCTCCAGAATATTCCCGGAGACATTTAATTCAACAAGATCATGCAGTCCCGCTATTGAATCAGGTATAGCCTGTTGGATAGTGGTAAGACAAAGTGAAACACAGAAACTGAGCTTTTGCAAAATTCATTATGTATCACTAACAAAATCAAGCAAAATAATGCAGCTCGAGCCATAGATAATAACTTAGAACAATCAAAGAAAACATATAGCATGGACATCAGCAGTATTCGTTTGCAAAACGTGAATAATTAACCCATTAGGCCATACCTGAAGCATAACATATTGAACACAGGTTTTACACTCTCAAAGACAGACGATATCAATGATGGCAGAACCAAAACAAGCAAATGGGTAGAATCTCTTTAAAACTACACCAGGCTAGACATCATTTCTTCCAAAATCTCAGAACGCAAAACCAAAACAAAAACAAAAACACATATGCCGTAATCTCTTAAATTCCACATTATTGATACAACATGTAGTTGCACTTCTTTGCCATCCAGAAAAACCAAGAACAGATTCAAGACAATGTAGCAGATTATGAATGACATAAGAATAAGACATTGTTCTTCACTCAATAGAGTAAGGCCAGAATCAAATGCACCTAGTAATCTTGTGATCTCTCACTATCTTTTACTCTTACACTACACTAAAGATTACTATATTCCCAAACCATACAGAATCTTAAATCAAAGTTGCATACTTTAACAAGAACAGAGTCACGACTCACCCTTTAAACAACAATGTAGCAGATTGTGATTACAGAAAGGAAAAAAAAAAGGTAACCTGGAGCTGGTTGTTGGAGAGATCAAGAACAAGCAACCCTTGGATCCTCCCAAACGCTTCAGGGAGCAACCTCAGCTTCCTCCCAGACAAATCCACACGCTCCACCCTATTATCCAACGCGTGCTGCAGTATCCCAACAACCTCCTCATTAACCTCCACCGCCGCCGCAACGCCATCCTCACCCCCCACCACCTCAGATTCATAAATCCTCACCAGCCTCTCCTCCGCTTCCTTCAACATCTTCTCATACGAATCATGAACCTCGTCCAATTTCAAAATCGACTCGCACACAGTCTTGTCCTTCCCCATCTCTTCCTTCTTCTTCTCCTCATCCTCGTCCTTCCCCTCCGCCGAAGCAGCGTCGTTGATCGCGATGTCGCTGATCGACTCGGATAGAATCCCCTCGATCTCCGAGAGCTTGGCGCGCGCCTTGTCCACGGACTCGTGATCGGGCCTGGGCCCGAGGGTGCGGAGGATGGATCGGGTCTGGGCCACGTCGGAGATGGCTTTGGTCATGGAGGCGAGGACAGATGGATGCCCCAAGTGAGGCATCTGGGTGACGATCTCGATCGGCTGCTCGACATCGAAGGCGGGAGCGGAGGAGGAGGAGGAAGGG
Source organism: Brassica oleracea var. oleracea (assembly GCF_000695525.1). Taxonomy (NCBI): domain Eukaryota; kingdom Viridiplantae; phylum Streptophyta; class Magnoliopsida; order Brassicales; family Brassicaceae; genus Brassica; species Brassica oleracea. The sequence goes on along the minus strand of NC_027752.1, from coordinate 42,389,770 downwards.
GAAGATGATTTGGTGGCGGTGAAGGAAGGGAGACGAGACAAGACGTAGGAGAGGACGGGGAACTTGTTAGGGTTAGGATCTGCCGCCATTGTTGTGGTGATGATTGGATCTGAATCGGGGAATGAATGAGATGATGAAGATGATGATGCTTGGGTCTCACGCTATCTTGTGTTTGCTTGCCTCTTATCTCTCTGCTGGTATCTGGTGCCGAGTCGCCACGTGTAAGCGAATGTTGCTGACTGGATGTTATCGTTATTAGAGCATCCCTTTAGTGAACCCGGGGTTCACAAAGTATTTTTTTCTTATATTTTTTTTCTGTTTGATTTTGTTTTTTTTTTTTAAAAAAAAATTAATCGGACCAATCGCGGACCGCCACGTGTCGTGGGGCCCGCGCTACAGTGATGAACCCTGTTCACTAGTAAGAGGTGGAGAGAGACAAATTCACCACTATTCATTATTTTAATATATTTTTTTTTTTTTGAATATGTGTGAACCCCCCCCATAAGTTCACTGATGGAGGTGCTCTTATCAGTATATATTGAGAAATTATCGTATTTCTGAAGTGAAAACAAAAGGTGAAAGGATAAATATGGTGAAAAGAAGCATTTATCTAAAAATATAAAAAGCAAAAAGAAAATTATCTATTCTGAAAAAAAAAACATAGAGAAGAAATTTTAAAATACATTTGGAAAATAAAAATAGTGAAAAATAATCTATTATTAGAAGATTACAAGTTAAAATTTGCAATCTTTTTAGTCTTAAATCATATTCTCTTTATATATTTAATGTTACTTCAAAAAATAAAATACTAAATTTTATTCAGTATATCTCATTTATATTAAAAGAAACTAAAACTTGTTCAACTAATAAAAATAGCACTGCATAATACAACTGATCACAAACATCAAATTCATTTAGATTTTGCATATAAACTTAAAAACATCATTTAAACTAAAGAAAAAAAACTTTAAAACATCAACTATGAAATGAAACAGAGAAAATATTATATAATTCTATAATTTTTTTTGTCCATTTTAATTAGTTACAGTAGTTTGTTTAAGATAAAAAAATCAGATATAAATATAAATAAATGTTTAAGAGAGTGTTATTTATCTAATTTTACACTTAGTTTTTGCATATAAATTTGAAACATCATTTAAACTTAACCAAAAAAATTAAAACATCAACTAAAATGAAACATAGAGAATATTATATAATTATGTAATTTTGTTTGTCCGTTTAATTAGTTAAAGTAGTTTGTTTAAAATAAAAATATCAGATATAAATATAAATAAATGTTTAAGAGAGTGTTATTTATCTAATTTTCACCATCAATATACATACTCTTCAATCGAATTTATCTTCTTTTTCGACTTTGATTCACGAGGTATTCACAACAACAACAACAAATTTGCCACAACAAATATTAATTATGCTTAAATCACATATTCTTTAGATTTTTCATATAATAATTTTCAGTTGAGCTAAAAATAATTATTGTTTAACAAATCATTTATCTAAAGCGCATCTAAAGGGTTTATTAATGCTTCTACACCAGGAGGTTTGGAGTTCAAACCCCAGAAAACGTAAATTATGCAGATCATGGAGAAAAAGGGTTACAAGAGGTCTTCAGCATGGTGCAAGGGTGTATCATCGAACATGGATCTCATAGGGCGGCTCGGAGCGATGCAGTCAGACGTGCATTCTCATATGATGGTAGAATTGTCAGCTGTAGAATCGTTTATGTAATATTTATATCGTTGTAATAGTATAATTAATCAGACGTTAAAAAAAACGCATCTAAATAGAAAACTATTGGAGATGATATCGACCATTTGCCAACTTTGAAAGCTCATGTTGGTCTCTCTCGGCTAAAAACCCATTTAACCATTTTGGACTCATATAACCACCAGTCCAGTACATGCTAATATTTATTTGGTTTGAATAGTTTAGTTAGAGAATCTGAGTCGAGTATAGATTTTATAAAAGCAAGTCGTGCTCAAAAACTACAATAAGCCAAAGCCAAAGTCAACCAGTTTTGGAGTTTTGTTGCAAGAACACTCATTGCTTTGTCATCTCATGTTCTAAAACATTGGTTTCTTTTTTTTTTTTTTTTTTTTTTTTTTTTTTTTTTTTTTTTTAACCAGGTGGTGGGTTCGGGCCTTCGGCCCTACTCCCTCCCCCTAGGCCCGGAGCCAGCCTGCGTCTGTACCGGTTAAGGCCCTGGACACTCCTCCCACGGTGGATCGAACCCAGGAGCGCAACAACACCAACGCCTGCGCTTAAACCAACTGGGCTGCCACATCCGTGGTACCATTGGTTTCTTTTCTTTGATCAACAAAACCCATTTTGGATTTTGTTTGTTTGATTCATTGATAGAGCTCACACTGCAAATAACAGAGTAAGTAGCAAATTCATCTTGAGATACCAATTTGAATTTGAGTTTTGCTGGCCATCCTCATTAACATACAAATTGTGAATAAAAGAAAAAAGATTCAGTGCATCAAAATAATCAAATAGGAAAAGACAAAAAAACTTAATTTATTTCTTGAAAATTGTCTAAATTTAAAATAAAGCAATTCTCTCAAATAAATATTTTTAAGTTTTTGTCACAAAATAGCACTCAAAAATTAAAATAACCAAAATAGCACTTTTTTGTTTTAAAAATTTTAATTTTAATTTTTTATTTTTTTTAATTTGAAATTTTATCCCCAAAACCTCACCCATTAACTCTAAACCATAAATCTAGATTAGTTAAACATTGGGTATAAATGCATATTTACCTTTTAATAAAACTTATTTTGGTCATTTTTTTCTTTGAGATCTATTTTTGTGAAAATATACTAAAAATGTTATCCGGAATTTCTTTCTAAAATATAGGTTTTTCCATCTTTTTTTTTTTAAACAATATAGGTTTTTCTTAGTATGGGTAAAAGCTGGCTACAGCTCAATTTGTATATTATTTCTTTTATAAATTTAGAAACAAAGTACCACCAAATTAAACACATTCACATGTATGAAAGATTGGTACCCATGAACATGTTAAGGTAATAAATACGAAGAAGAAAAAAACGAAGATTTTGATTACCCCACATGCGTTTAGTCATTCTTTAACAACAAGTAGACATAAAATATATCTAGACTGAATCAGCGTGATTACGTATTTCACTGATGTAATGGATGTCGTCATCTTAGTTGCCAGTGCTACTGCACTTCTCTATAATAGTCAAACCCGTGTGAAGCAGAACAACACATAGAGAAACACAACAACAAAAAATGGTGATTAGAGAAACAAAACCAGTGATCTTTCTCTTTACTTTCCCTTTACAAGGTCACTTAAACCCAAACTTCCAGCTTGCCAACATCCTCTTTAAAAGAGGCTTCTCCATCACAGTGATTCACACTGAGTTCAACGCTCCAAACCCTTCCAACTTCCCTCACTTCACTTTCGTGTCCATTCCCGACGGTTTGTCTGAATCCGAAGCCTCGAATCCCGACGTCATCGAGCTTCTCCATGACCTCAATTCCAAATGTGTTGCTCCTTTTGGTGATTGCTTGAAGAAGCTTTTGTCTCAAGAACCAACTGCTGCTTGTGTGATAGTAGATGCTCTTTGGTACTTCACTGATGGTTTAACCGAGAAGTTTGGTATCCCAAGGATGGTTCTTCGGACGGTTAACCTCTCAGCTTTCGTTGCTTTCTCGAAGTTTCATGTCTTACGAGAGAAAGGGTATCTTTCTCTTCAAGGTATGTACCAATGTTCTGAAAACCGTTTTAGTCGGCGTCTAGGCACTGTTTAGGCGGCAAATCAGTCATAATCAATTTTTTTTAATCTGATTTATACGATTTAAATCGGTCTAAATCGTTGTAAATCAGTTAAAATTACTTTAAATCTATCTAAATTGGTCTAAGTGTGTTTAATCAAGCAATAATGTTAATAATCTATTCATAAATTTGTCTAGTTTTCTTTTTTATACATATCTAAATTTTGTAATCATCAAAAAAAAAAATTTAAAAAAAAATTATATGTTAAATATATTTTTAAAATATATCAATTTTTTGTTATCGGTCAGCCCTCATCTAAACCCGGTCTGGTCACTAGTTTTCTATAAAGCAATTAGTTACCACCTGCTGATTTCTTAAACATTGGTACTTACAAATCGAAATCAAGATTTAGTATCTGTACTTTGCTTTATTCTCGTTGACTTTTTTTCTCTCATCTTGGCAGAGTCTCAAGCCGACTTACCAGTTCCAGAGCTTCCACATCTTAGAATGAAAGATCTTCCCTGGTTCCAGACAGATGATCCAAGATCAGGTGATAAGTTAAAGAAAGGTGTGCTGAAGTCACTAAAGTCATCATCAGGAATCATATTCAACGCCGTTGAAGATCTTGAAGCAGAACAGCTAAAACAATCCCTCAAAGAGTTCCCGGTTCCACACTTCTGTATTGGACCCTTTCACAAGCACGTTTCACTTTCATCAAGCAGCTTACTTACACAAGACATGACCTGTCTCGCCTGGCTAGACAAGCAAGAACTGAACTCTGTGATCTACGTAAGTCTTGGAAGCATTGCTTCGATAGATGAATCTGAGTTTTTGGAGATTGCTTGGGGTCTAAGAAACAGCAACCAGCCTTTTCTATGGGTGGTTAGACCCGGTTTGATCCGAGGCACGCAGTGGATTGAGAATCTCCCTAAAGGGTTCATCGAAAGCCTTGATGGTAAGGGTAAGATCGTGAAATGGGCACCTCAGATAGAGGTTTTAGCTCACCGTGCAACAGGAGGGTTCTTGACACATTGTGGATGGAACTCGACGATAGAGAGCATATGTGAAGGCGTACCATTGATATGCAAGCCTTCTTTTGGGGACCAGAGGGTGAATGCAAGGTACATTAGTGATGTTTGGAGGATCGGTTTGCATTTGGAGAACGAAATTGAGAGAGTGGAGATCGAGAGAGCGGTTAGAACACTGATGAAGAGCTCAGAAGGAGAAGAGATCGGTAAGAGGATCATGCCCATGAGGGAAACTGCTGAGAAATGCCTTGAGCCTGGAGGTTCATCGTTTATGAATCTTGAAAAGTTGATTGCCCATATATTGTCCTTTTAATGTCCACATTCTGTTTGCTTTGTTTAAATTTGTTCAACTCCAAAAATAAGGCACATCTGATTTGTTACCTATCAAAAAAAAGTTGTTCTTGGAGCATCTCCAAAAGATACTCTATAACTTCAAATATGAAGTTTTTTGCTCTCCAAAAAGAAACTTCAAAACTTCAAAATTTCAAATTTGAAGTTTTGAGGAGTGAAACTCTATATTTGAAGTTTCACGACTAAAAACTTCAAATTTGAAGTTTCATATTTTTATTTGCATTTTGATCTCTATAATCACACATCACATTTATGATTCATAAATATTTTCTCGTTTATTGTTTTAATCCTTAAAAAATTATATCTCATAAATATTTTAAATTTTATTTACAGATTTTAAATTTTACACATAAAATTAAATAAAACTTTAAAATAAGATTTAAAATATTTTAAGCTAGATTTAGACAACAATAATATACAAAAAAAACTTAACAAAAAGATTGTTAAAAATCACATGAAGACATAACTATTACACAAATTTAAATATTACAACAATACTAATAGTTAGGTAAGTTTGATCTGGAACCTTCAAATTTTCAAATATTGTCCAAATTTTTTGTGTAACTGATGATTGTTGTTGTTGTTGTTTTTGATGTCTTTTTCATACAATTCTTTCTTTTTCATATTGAATATATTCACGAATATTAATATCATCAAAAAGAAAATAGTCTTTTAGCAATATTTTATGTTTCTCTTTTACTTTTTTGTTTCGATCTAATATATTTACAAGTATCAATATTACCAGATTTCAACAACTTTTAGCTCGTAACCTACAAAGTAAAAATGAGGAGAGCCATTTTTACTTCGAAATGCATAATAGATCATATATGCATTACGAAAATAATTTTATGAAATAATATAGTATTTTGTTTGAAGTTTAATATTAATTAAGTTATTTTTATTTAAATTTTTATATTTAATAGAATATTTTATTAATTAATATTGTTGTAATATGTTTATATATGTGCTAGTTATTTACAAAAGTTTTATGAATTCAAATTAGTTATGACAAATATAAAGACCATATTATAAAATATAAATAGTTTTGAAGTTGAGTTTGAAGTTTTGCTTTTGGAGAAGAACACCTTTAAACTTCAAATATAGAGTTTTGGAAACTTTAAAATAGAGTTTCTTTTTGGAGATGCTCTAAGAACTTCACCACGCAATTCTCTTAACACTAAAAATTTCACTGATAACCATGGAAATATACAATGATGGGTACTTCATAAAAAGCAAAAGAAAATACAATAAATTTCAAGTGTTAAATTTGTTGAGATAAGCTTGAATAATAAGGAAACTTGAGGAGTAAGTAAAAGACATAATCCTATTGTGATTGAGATTTATAATATATTTAGGAGTTATCTAGATATGTTTGTTTAATAGGATTAGGACTTTATAATCTCTATATAAGGATATGCCAAAGTGTGACATAACTTGCGGGATTAGAGATTGAGAGTTTGTGTGTTTTAGTTTTTGAGTGAGTTTTCTAAAGCTTAATAAAGAAGAGTGAGGGGATGAATGGTTTTCCCGCTACCACCCGCAAACGCACCTTTTTGAGTGAGTTTTCTAAAGCTTAATAAAGAAGAGTGAGGGGATGAATGGTTTTCCCGCTAAGCGGTTGGTAGCGGTTGTTAGCGGTTGGTAGCGGTTGTTAGCGGTTCGCAACAATCATCCAAACCGTTCTAAACCGCTTCAACCCGCTTCAAACCTCATAAATCCAAAAGCTGGCTCCAGCTAGCGTTTGCGGTTGCGGGCGGTTACGGGAGGATAATTTTTTTTTCTTTTTTCTAAAACAATATAAATACAAAAATAAAAAAATTCAATAAATTTTTTAAAATTCAAATTATAAAAATACTAAAATGTATCTATCATTTTTAATTAATATTATAAATTTTTATAATAAAAATAAATTTAATAAATTTAAAAATTTTGAAATATAACTTTCTAAACATAAATTTTATATTTATTATAATTTTATGAATTTTGAATTTTTTATAATTATATTAAATGTAAATATTGTTAATTTATTATTTAACCGTTACTGCATTTTGTAGTTAATCAGTCAAAAGTATCCCGCAAACGCATCAATTTTTAACCGCATTACCAGTCGTACAAATCTCTTAAAACCGCTAGAAACCGCAACCACCTGCATGCGCAAACTCCCGCAACCGCAACCGTAACCGCTGCGTTTGAACCAGTCAGGCCCTGAGTTCTTTATACTTGCCAATCTTTGATTCTATATTTGGTATCAGAGCCTCAGGAAGAGATGAGTGACATTGTAGCCGCGACCGCGAAACCTAGAGATGGAGGAGGATCTTCTTCAATCAAGTGTCCAATGATTAATGAAACTAATTATACGGTATGGGCAATAAGAATGAAAATTACCCTAAAAGTTCATAAAGTATGGGAAGCTATTAAAGAAGACATCACCGAAGGAGATAAGAATGACATGGTGATGTAGCATACATCCTATTATACTTTGGCTTTGGATTTCTCTATTTCTTTTCATGCAAGTTAACTTATTTATTAGGTCTATTTCCTTTTCTCATTCGATAAAGGATATGTTATAAATCCTTTATTATGTCGGCTTTGGTGTTTTAGTTTTCTATATAAGTTGATGCCTTGACATTGTAAGGACACAACTTCTTTGCATCAATATATTTCAGAGCTATTATATACTCTAAACCTTGTTCTTGGATAGAGCTTCGTCTCTCAACGATCTCAAGAAGGCACATTTCCTAGGAATTCTCAGAATCAGTAGGTTTCTTGCGCTATACGTAGTCTAGGCTACACCAGTTGGTATCAGAGACTCTTGGTTTTGATTTCTTAATCAAGCCAGACGATCTTTTGTTACTTCCGCACACATTCATACGATCAGTCTCTCACCATCATCAACCATGCCGCCTCGCAAACAAACTCAAGAAGAATTTCAAGAAGAGATTCGTAATACCCTAGAGACATTCACCACGGGTTTACACGAAACCCTTCTTAATGTTATTGAGACAGCCCTAACAACCGTCGTGCAACGACAACAACAACCTCAAGTTGACCCCGTTATCCGTCGTCGTCCAGAGGATGACAATTCCGATAACGACATGCCTGAAAACCTTTTTGCCACCGAAACCAATCAAGTACGCCGTAACCAGGCTCGCGTCGCCCCTCCAGCTGATCATCAACTCAATCGACGAGAAACTCACGCTGAAGAACGACGATCGGATTCCGGGTTTCGGGTAGAAATACCAGAGTTCTCAGGCAACCTCAGCACAGAAGAATTCTTGGATTGGTTATGTGCAATCGAAGAAATTCTAGAATTCAAAAAAATTCCCGAAGATCAATGTGTTATGTTGATCGCCTACTATTTTAAGAGCCGCGCTATGGCTTGGTGGCAACAAATTAAAGAATCTCGACGCAGAGCAGGTAAACCACGCATTGACACATGGGAACGTCTTAAGAAGCATATGCGCCGCGCCTTTCTACCCTACAATTACGAAAGAACTCTATACAACAAATTACAATCTCTTCGCCAGGGAACAAGAACCGTCGAAGAATATGCAACAGATTTCTTTCATATGGTGGCGCGTACAACACTCGCTGAAACAGAGGATCAGCTGGTATCATGTTTCATCGGCGGTCTACGCTTTCAGATTCAGAACGCGTTGCAACAATTCAACCCTTTAACCGTCTCTGAAGCTTATCAACGTGCTCTAGCCATGGAGATTCAATACAGATCATCGTGGAACACCGGTAGCAATCGTTCTCGGACAAATACTCCAAGTCCAAATACTAGCTCTTCACCTACTTCAGAGGCGTCCCAAACTCGCCAAACTGCAACTCGATCAGCTACTGCACAGAGCACGGATTCAATTGCTCAGTCTCGTCCTGCTCGTACCGGTGCTCTCCGTTGTTTCACGTGTGGTGAAACCGGTCACATCCAAACCGAATGTCCAAACAAGAATCGACGTGGTCTCTTAAATCAAGACATCTATTTTGATGAAGAACCAAAGTACGATACTGATGAGGCAAAGTCACAAACAGAGGAAGAAACAGAGTTTATCGCAGGAGACACGGGAGCTCTTGCACTTGTTCTTCGCCGTAACTGTTTGCTACCTCGTGCAACTGACGAATCCTGGCTGCGGACAACATTGTTTCGCTCCACCTGTACCATCAATGGAAAGATTTGCAAGATGATAGTCGATTCTGGTAGTTGTACCAATGTCATATCAGCTCTGGCAGTGAAGAAACTGGATCTCAATTCGACGCCTCATCCTACTCCATATAAGCTTGCTTGGCTTAATAAGGGAGTTGAAATCATTGTTTCTAGATAAGTGTCAGTTTCTTTCTCTATTGGATCATATCTAGATTCGGTTTCTTGTGATGTGGTCCCTATGGACGCTTGCCATCTCCTCCTTGGCCGCCCTTGGCAATTTGACAGGGATGCAACGCACCGAGGCAAGACCAATACTTACAGCTTCGAGTTTAAAGGTCGAACAATTACATTACTTCCTTCTCCGGAGCAACCACCTTCTGACGAGTCTCAAGCTTCGAAAGTAACTACTCCTCCATCATCCAATACTCGGATCAACTCTTCTTACGATTCCTAAAGCAGCATTTGAAGCGAAACTCCGCGAGTCTGAGGTTGTATGGGCATTGGTGGAGACACCAACAACTGCTCCATCTCAAACTCCTCCTTCCGCGTTTGCCCCACTTTTGTCTGCTTTCGATGATGTCTTCCCCGACGACCTACCTACTCAGCTACCACCGTTACGGGACATTCAGCATCACATCGACCTTCTACCTAACGCCTCCCTTCCTAACAGACCCCACTACCGTATGAGTCCGCAGGAACATGACGAGTTACGTATACAAGTCGAGGAACTCTTGGCTAAAGGACATATACGAGAAAGCCTAAGTCCTACGGCAGTTCTGGCTTTACTTATTCCAAAGAAAGATGTATCTTGGCGTATGTGTGTGGATAGCAGAACCATTAACAAAATAACAGTTCGTTACCGCTTTCCAATTCCTCGTCTTGATGATCTCCTTGATCAAATCGGGAAAGCTTCAATATTTTCAAATTTGGATCTTAAGAGCGGTTACCATCAGATTCGTATCCGACCAGGGGATGAGTGGAAAACAGCATTCAAAACTCATGAGGGTTTATTCGAATGGTTAGTAATGCCCTTCGGTCTTTCGAACGCTCCAAGTATGTTTATGCGTGTCATGAATCAGGCTCTCCGACCATTTATTGGCAAGTGTGTAGTGGTGTACTTCAATGACATTCTCATCTTTAGTAATGATATTAACTCTCATCTTCAACACTTACATGACGTGCTTACTACTCTCCGCCAACAACAACTTTTCGCAGCTCGCAAAAAGTGTGTCTTCGGGTCATCACAGGTCCTATTTCTCGGATATATCATCTCCGCACAAGGACTTGAAGTGGATCCCAGTAAAATTGAAGCAATCAAATCGTGGCCTCTCCCTAAGACAATTACGGAGGTTCGGAGTTTCCACGGCTTAGCTTCTTTCTACAGGCGTTTTGTTCGCAATTTCAGCGCGGTTACGGCTCCTTTAACTGATTGTATGCGGGGAACCAGCTTTACGTGGACAGAAGCAGCAGGACTTTCCTTTCAGACCATCAAAGACTGCTTGATTACCGCCCCTATCCTGGCTCTACCCGACTTTGCAATAATCTTTGAGCTACATTGCGATGCTTCCAAAACAGGCATTGGAGCGGTCCTTAGTCAACAAGGTCGGCCTGTGGCCTTTTACAGCGAGAAGATCACAGGTTCCCGTGTTCGGTATAGCACTTATGACGTCGAGTTCTATGCCATTGTTCAAGCTATTCGTCACTGGCGCCACTATCTGTTTCATCAGGAGTTTATCCTCTTTACAGACCATGACGCATTGAAACATGTAGATAGTCAGACGAAAATATCATCTCGACATGCATCGTGGATCACATATTTACAGCAATTTACGTTCATGATTCACCATCAATCGGGTAAAACAAATAAAGTAGCAGATGCGTCAAGCCGGCGTCATACTCTTATGGCTACGTTTGATGCTTCGGTTCCGGGGTTTGCCTCACTCGCTGATACATATGACGCTGATCCTTTTTTTGGGAGAATCTGGTCGGAGGTTCAAGACCGGCAACGTTCGGATTTTGTTATTCAGGAAGGCTTCCTCTTTCGTGATAACAAGCTTTGTGTTCCAGCTGGGAGTTGGCGTTTAAAGATCATTCACGAGCTTCACAATGAGGGTCATGTAGGCCGCGATCGTACTCTCAAACTGCTTCTCGATTCTTATTACTGGCCGACCGTAAGAAGAGATGTTGCTCGGTTCGTCGAACGTTGTGTTACATGTCAAACATCTAAGGGGCATGCAACGAACAGTGGATTGTATATGCCTCTGCCGGTACCAACTCAGCCATGGACTGATATATGCATGGATTTCGTCCTTGGTCTTCCAAGAACACAACGTGGTCATGACTCTATCTTTGTGGTCGTTGATCGTTTTTCCAAGATGGCGCATTTTATTCCATGTAAGAAAACTACGGATGCAGTTACAGTAGCTCGGCTATTCTTCTCAGAGATTTATCGCATTTATGGTCTGCCATTGTCTATAGTATCTGATCGGGACTCTCGCTTTTTAAGTCACTTTTGGCGTACGTTATGGAAACTGCTTCGCACCAGCCTTGATATGAGCTCCGCTTATCATCCTCAATCCGATGGCCAGACCGAGGTCACTAATAGATCACTGGGGGATATGTTGCGCTGCTTGGTAGGCAATAATATCAAATCGTGGGATACCATTTTGTGCCAGGTAGAGTTCGCCCATAACCATGCTGTAAATCGCAGCACGTCTTTCAGTCCATTCCGTGTTATCTATGGCATTGTACTGCATGGACCACTTGATTTAGGCGTCCATCCTGATGCAACCCGCGACCATGGAGAGGCTGTGGACTTTGTCACTAACGTGACTCATGTACATCAGCTTGTGCATGATAACTTGCGTCTCTCGTCTGCAAAGTATAAAGAAGCTGCTGATCGACATCGTCGCGACGTTCAGTTCAATGTTGGAGATAAAGTATGGCGGTATTGACGAAGGAACGGTTTTCAGCTCATGAGTATAACAAGCTTAAGGCACGTAAAATTGGTCCATTGGAAGTCCTTGAGAAGATTAATGTCAATGCCTATTGTTTGGCATTACCACCACGTGAAACATTTGGTTCCTTTGGTTCCACAAGATGAGACTGAAGATTCGAGGTCGAATCTTTTCTTACCCCGGGAGACCTGATGTAGCATACATCCTATTATACTTTGGCTTTGGATTTCTTTATTTCTTTTCATGCAAGTTAACTTATTTATTAGGTCTATTTCCTTTTCTCATTCGATAAAGGATATGTTATAAATCCTTTATTATGTCGGCTTTGGTGTTTTAGTTTTCTATATAAGTTGATGCCTTGACATTGTAAGGACACAACTTCTTTGCATCAATATATTTCAGAGCTTTTATAAACTCTAAACCTTGTTCTCGGATAGAGATTCGTCTCTCAACGATCTCAAGAAGGCACGTTTTCTAGGAATTCTCAGAATCAATAGGTTTCTTGCGCTATACGTAGTCTAGGCTACACCACATGGCCATAGCACTATTGTTTCAATCAATACCGGAACTACTAATTCTACAAGTCGGCGAACTCAAAACCGCCAAGATGGTGTGGGAAGCGATTAAAACTAGGCATGTTGGTGCAGAGAGGGTAAAAGAAGCAAGGTTACAGACCTTGATGAGCGATTTCGATCGATTAAAGATGAAGGAAACAGAGAAGATTGATGATTTCGGTGGAAAAATATCAGAGATAGCATCAAAATCTGCAGCTCTAGGCGTCAGCATTAAAGAACCTAAGCTTGTTAAAAAAATCTTGACAAGCTTACCACGAAAGAAATACATCCATATTGTCGCCTCACTTGAACAAGTGCTAGATCTCAACAACACAAGTTTTGAAGACATCATTGGTCGCTTGAAAGCATACGAAGAACGTATACAAGAGGAAGAAGAAGAACCTCAAGACAATCAGACCACATTGATGTATTCAAATAACGAGAATCAAGCGACGCAGTCAAACCGAGACTACAATTACCGGGGCCGAGGTCGTGGAGGACGATCATACTACAGAGGACAAGGCAGAGGACGTTATAATGGAGCTAGAGATGCGTAAAGAGTTACATGTTATCGCTGTGACAAGATAGGGCATTATGTGACAAAAAACAAAAAGCACAAGAAATTATCAGATTTCCATAAATAAAAAGCATAAGAAATTATCAGATTTCCATTAAAAGGCACAATAAATTAACAAATTTCGATTCTAATATATTTTCTTGTGTGTTTTTTTTGTCAAGTGTCATAGACTATTATCTTCATAGGACAACATAGTATTTGTCAAGTAATATATATACACTCTCACGCCTAACCCTAACATCCCTCTGAGCCATGCCAACTGAGTGGTGTAAGATCTTTTTGTCTCTCGCTCTCTTTATCTCTCCATCTCTGTCTCTTTTCAGCACATGATATCCAATCCTCTCGATGATGTTTGTTTTTTATTTTGCATGCAGGGTATAAGACAAACCTCTTGTGGAACGCCGACAGTTGGCTCCCCGACAAGTATCAGGAACCTTATTTCACTTGTGTGTCTCTCTGTTTAAGTTTCAACGAAGCGTTTTCTTGATCACCATATCAGGGCTTACGGTACCTCGGATATATTCTCGGAAGACTTGATATTTGGTATTATTTGCTTCCCCAATTCGCCGTTTTTGAAAGGATATCGAAAGAAGATGCACATCAAATAAACTATATGATGTTAGTGGATGCTGTTTTAATGGCTTTACACAACATTGGCCATTAATATTTTATCGAGCTCCCACCTCCCGATGCACAACACATACCAAGAGTTTCTCCATGCCCACGGGTGTTGACACGTGCGTCTTCTGGGATGTCGCTGATTACCCTCTCCCTCTCGGTCTCCAGCTCCATGTGTTCTATGAGAATATCGTATCAGCTGTTCGTGCTCTTGTTTCCTTGTGGTGGCATCTCAATCTACGCCTATGCTGTCAACGAGGAGTTTGACTATGATATTGTCTGAATCCCACACACCGTGGTACTCAGTGCCGTGCCTAGCTTTCTTGGGGCCTAAGGCAAAATTCAAAGTAATAATGTTATTAAAATGTAAAATTTTTTATAAAAATAATTCTAGTGAATGCAATAAGCTTCAGAATAAAAAAATATAATAGTGTTATGAAAAGAACTGGAAATTTATTGTATCGCATAAATTTAAATAAAGGGAAAATTTATACCCGTAGAATTTATAACACTGATATAGAGTGTTTATTATTAGAGAGAAGAGAAGTTGAGGTGTGTTTTACAATGAACGAAAACGTTCGTATATATAGAAAGAAATTTACTGTGCAAATAGTGCAGCGGACCCCA